>NC_030420.2:23402422-23474922 GCF_001660625.3 Ictalurus punctatus
CTTGTGGCTGAATGGGCAAATCCCCACATCCTTGCGCCACTATATAGTGGAAAGCCTTTCTAGAAGAGTGGAGGTTATTATAACAAAAAAGGGGGACTACATTTGGAATTTGATGCTCAGGTGTCCATAAACTTGGCTATTGTTAAAGAAGTTGTTTGCCATTTATTAATGACAGTCTAGTAAGTTACTAGTTGTCTATATATATATATATATATATATATATATATATATATATATAAGTTGTTCCTTTTCCCTAGCATAGACATACTGCAGGTGTCATAAATGTTTTCTGGTTGATGCAGGTGTGTTGCAATGGGACACGGGTCTTCGTGCAGAGGGAGATTATGAAGCCATTTGTAGAGGAGGTCGTGAAGAGAGCCAAGGCCATTGCTGTTGGAGATCCTTTACTAGATGGAACACGGATGGGTGCGCTGATCAGCAAACCCCACATGGAGAAAGTACTGGGCTTTATTAATCAAGCTAAAGAACAGGTACTACTGCACATCAACTCATTAAGCTTTTTTAATAAGGTATTTAATCTATGAAGGGGAAAAAAAAGAAAAGTCACCTAAGTAACATTTCAGTGCGTGTTGTATGCTTTTGAATGTCCACATAAGAGAAGATTTATTTTTTCACACATTTATTTCTTCACATAAATATAAATGGAGCAGTCGCTCCTAGCACTTCAACCTTGACTGGTAGATCTTAGTATTATCAATGTGTTTGTTTAAACTTTACATAGCAAATTAGTTTGAACCTATTGTGAAATTCTTCATAGTAGATCAACAAGTTACTGTCATTGTACTGCACACACATGATGTGCTGAGGATGTGGTTTTGTAGAAAAGATGCATTTTAGAGCATCTCAGATTGATACTATACATAACTAGATCAAATTGACTGAACTATTCACTATGTCTGATCAGTAAAAAAGACGTCTGATCTGAATAGGTACACCGTAATGATTGTAACAATATACAAAAATAGAAGCTGTAGATTTAATGTCTCGCATCTTGTTTAGGGAGCCAAGGTGCTATGTGGTGGAGAACCATTTGTTTCCAGTGACCCCAAACTGAAAGGAGGTTACTACTTGTCCCCTTGTGTACTGGGTAATATTTTAATTTTTGTTGTGTCTGGCTTAGCTTCTAGCTTAACAACACTAACCTTTGTGTGTGTGATACTGGCCAAAAAAGTTTGTTCCATTCTCATGCTTATGACAAGATGCTAATTTTGTATCTGTGCATGTACAGTATTTGTCTACCACCAAATACCCACTCTTGCTGCTATGGGAAAAAAAAAATCCACTACCAATTAGCATGAGAAGAGTCATTAGCTTTTTTCATTATAAGAAGTTGGGCCCTAATATAATCTAAAATAAGCTTTCCAGCAATATGCTAGTGAATGTTTGTTTGATTTCTTTTATATGTTGCTCCATTCATAGATAACTGCAGGGATGACATGACCTGTGTGAAAGAGGAAATCTTTGGGCCTGTAATGTCCATTATGCCATTTGACACAGAAGAGGAGGTTTTACAAAGAGCCAACAATACAACTTTTGGTCTGGCATCTGGAGTCTTCACCAGGTAAAGTCTCACACCAGTGTCACCTTCAGATGTCAGAATGATAAGAATTTTTTTATGCAACGTCTTGCATCTTAAATTTCAACATTTTTGTCTCTCATGCATGTAGGGATATTTCTCGAGCCCACAGAGTGGCTGAAAATCTTCAAGCTGGAACGTGCTTTATCAATAATTATAATGTCAGTCCAGTGGAGGTCCCATTTGGAGGCTACAAGATGTCAGGTATACTGTAGCTACTGCGAGAATAATTATACTTTTATTAATGCCATAACAATGGCAATGGACACTGGCCTCTTTATAAAAAAAATTTCAAATTCACATTTTCTTACTGTGTATACACAGGTACTTCTTAAACTGTTTGTAATGTTTTTATGTAAATTACATCCATGAGGGATAACCGTTTTTTCCCCTTCTCTCCAGGTTTTGGCAGAGAGAATGGAATGGTGACCATTGAGTATTACTCACAGCTGAAAACTGTTGTGGTGGAAATGGGAGATGTCAGTAACTACTTTTAAAAGATGTCTTATGTTGTCTTCCTGAAATGTGACCATGTTGCCTTTCAACAATAAAGCTGTGATATTTAGTAAATATGATCCCATAGCTGACCGTTTAGTAAACTTATCCCTGATCAACTAGTTTTACATACTTCAAAAAGGTCTGAGCCGAAGCCATAACACTAGCAAGTGCCTAATACACTAATGTCATATTTGCCTTTAAGATTTTCCTAATGCATTTCTACAGTACATCATTTCAGTGTTATTTGTAGCAAGTTCAATTGCATGTTCAGTGTACGAAACATCTATACATTTGGGAATGTTTTTTTGTTTTACTTAGAATGAACACATTTTGTTAATTTGGAATTAAATTTGCAAATCTCTCAGTTTTCTGTATTTGCTTCACATTGACATATGCAAACTTCTAGACTTTGGGTATAAGGCTTGAGGCTGAGGAAGAAAACACTTGCAGGGGAAAAAAAACTGAGAAAATTCTCTTGTCCATTTAAGCAGTCTGAAACAACCGGAGACATGATCACACTGTTTAGAAAAGGGTGTTCACCTTTTTGTTCTATATACAGTAAGGATGATCAAGAAAAAATTCTTCAGTGTCCAACCATACAGACATTGCACATGTGATTGCATCATGTGTTTACCACATGATGCAATACAACAGTTATATTTACAAAGTCATCATAACTACAATAAAACTAAACAAGTCTCCATACATACTGGACTATGTTTACCAGTTATGTCAGTTGTGCTTTTGTCAGGCTATGTTCATGAAAGTCAACTTCTTGGTTGGTCTGCAACATTACCAATCTTTTAAAATTTGTTAATAAGTTTGGCAACAGTGTTGTGTGATGTGTTTACCATGTTTCGTGGTGGGGAGACAGGGACATTTTCTAGTAAAACATTTGGGTGTTTTTTTTTTGTTTTGTTTTGTTTTTTAAACACATTTTAAACATATAAGGTGCTTGAATTTGGCTTTTTGAAATGTAAGTACTGGAAAACCTTGAAAATAGCCATATTTTATCTATTGGTGTGTAAAAAGTGCTTGAATTATAAAAGGACAACTAAATAATTTGAGGGGCACACCCTGGCTTAGTGGTTAGCATGTTCACCTCACACCTCCAGGATCCAGGGTTCGAGTCCTGCCAGGGCCGTGTGTGTGTCGGGGTTTCCTCCGGGTACTTCAGTTTCCTCCCCCAGTACCAAGACTGATTGTGAATGTGCCCTGCGATGGACAGGCACCCTGTACAGGGTGTACCCCGCCTTGTACCCCATGCTCTCTGGGATATGCTCCAGGTTCCCCGTGACCCTGAAAAGTGTTGTAGGCTGATTGCCATTTCCAAATTGGCGATAATCTGTGAGTATGTGTGACTGTGCCCTGTGATGGGTTGGGACCTCACCCTGCACCACCCAAGTCCCTGGGTTAGGCTCCAGGCACCCCACAACCCTCTGTAGGATAATCGGTACATAAAATGAATGGATGGTTTTTTTAATGGATTTTTTAATGAATGACAATTTGTTTGCATTCTTTAAGGAATTACAAAAAAAATATTTAGGGGAAAGCAAAACACTCAAAATACAAAACACTACTATTTAAAAAGTAGTTCTAATAAGTGAACACAGATAAATAATTTATCATGTTGTTTGTGTGGAAATTTTAATTATTGTGTGTAATGTTTATTTTCTCGTTTTTCATGAAGAGCGCAAACCAATCCTGCATCCATAAATTTCAATAGAGAACAGTGAAATCCCAGAAGAAACAAGGGTCCAAATAATACGTTCCGCCCTGGTTAGGAAGAATGATACACTGGAGTTTGTACTGTACGTGACTAGCAGTTTCTTCTAATAACTGAATTCTCAGGAGAAACTCTAATAAGCGAGACTGCAGCTCGTTTTAAAAGACGGGAAACCTTTGTAACTTCCGGTTTGCTGTCACTCCGAAACGGAATTCGCCCTGAACCCATCCGCACAATGACGTCATCAACTCGGTTCAATCCTGTGTTTTGTTCAGTTTAGGCAAAACCGAAACGAAGCTCTGTTAAACTACTAATGTATGAACACATGAACTTGGTGAGTGGATTTTTTTTTTTTTTAATCACTTTGTCTAATTTTGAGCATATCTGATAATTCCGAGTCAAAAACGCGCCTGAGCAGAACTAAATTAACTCAGATAACCTAGCTAGCTAGCTCGGGTAAGTTAGCTGTAAAAGTTCAAATTATTAGCAAAGTTTGCATAACATTACATGATCGGTTGGCTGAGCCACTGAATTAGTGAACCATATTTACAGAATATGTATGCTTAGTAATGTTTCTTAATTATATAAATGGGCCTAAATCAGTTAAGTTCAAGATTCATGCCATTTTATTATTGTTATATTTAAAATATGAATGATGAAAAAATCTAGCTAGTTCACTGATTTATTTATGCACTGTTTCCATCAATCACTCTGCTTAGTGACGGTTTATTATCTCAGTCACGACACAGTTCATGTTAACGCTTTGCTGTTCGAGTCTGTGATTTTATTTGTTTTTATACCATCACAGCTACACAGATTTACCCTGAATTGACCGACTCCTCTTCTAGACAGCTGGATAGTGCTGAAAAAATGAATGGTAACAACCTGTGCATTTTGCTCGTTCGTATCATCATAATCATCACTAGGCTATCACCACACCGTCTACTCATTTTTTTTACTTTGAGTTGCTGTCATTTCTTCATTCAGCATGTACCCTTTTTTGCAGGCACTAGATCAAACGTTGAGCACATGATAAATTTAGATCTAGATTATAATTTGTTCCCCCTCTTCACTAAGAGGTTGCTGTTATTCTACTAAATTGCCCCTAAAACAATCTGCTGTTTTCTAGAGAAAGTATGATGCATACAAACTCCGATTATACATGAAGTCTAAATCAGCAGGTGTTTTTCCAAGTGTCTTTTATATTTATTTATTTAAAAGAATATATCTGGTTTATGGTTTTTTATTTATTACAGCTTGTACTGATTTTTATTCTTCCATTTAAGAGTTATGTGTATTTTTATAAAGAATATTTACACATATAAAGGAAGCTAATCGTACCATGTGCAAACTCTTCTAGTTCTGTTGAGGATTAGCGAGATTTTTTTTCCCTCTGACTTTGAGTGAATTTAAGAACTGCCTCAAGGCCCGTTCACACTGGGACGATTTTTCAGCACATTAAACGGTCCGTTTAACGCCCCAATGGCTGTTAATGGGAGTGTTCACACCCACACGGTTTACATGTGCCGTCAAAGCAATTATTTTTAACGTCGGGGATTAGATTTTTTTTGGCGCGTTGCGTTAAAAACTTTCCAACAAATGAGATTCGTGCTTTTGGTCACATGCCCTTCGCTGCTGAAGTTTAAACTATAGCTGCGTCCAAAATCGGGTACTGTGACAGTAAGCATTCGATACAGTATCTACTGCATTGCCGTTTAAACAGTACATACTAATCAGTATGTGTGTATTATGATTACGGTCCCGGACATACTACATCCGCCATGTTAGCATTGTAATGTGACCTTCGATGTCGTCATAAACACAACAATCTTAAATAAGTTAACAATTTATTCGGATATTGTTAAACAAGTCCTGTTTAACCAAGGTTTAATACTTAAAAAAGAGCCAACGCTGTCTTCCACGATTTTTATTTTTCTTACCTCGTCCGCACCAGTCCCGTTGCATTATAGGATTGTTTGACTCGTGTAGTGTGCATCGGTTGCATACTGCAAAATCTCACTGGAAGCAGTACACCACTGTTTCTTTTGTCCTTTCCTGCAAATATTTCACACCTCTGCTCAATGATAATCCGCTGATTGATTGATAGTTTATTGTATTTATTTTACATTTGGCATATACAGTAGGCATGGTTGCATATATAGAGACATGAGCATATGGGCTACTCATAGTATTTCTATCATATGTGCATATAGCAGAAATAGTAAGAGTTGTATGATTGGTATGTGAATTCGATTTCAGATACTGTTGTGCTTCCTTCTTATGACGAGTAGCTGTCAGAAATGGGAAGATGTGCAGCGTCACAGTTTGTGTACCGGGTTATTTCTGCATGTCAATAAGTGCCATCTGCTGTCAGAGAGTGAATTTGCAATGTCATTCAGCGTGTCGCCTGCGTTTAACGCATGGGTATAAGCGTAAAAAAATGCGTCAAAAAACTAACCATTTAATGCGCTAAAAAAATGTCCTGCTGTGAACCGGGCTTCTGATGCGTTTTTTGTTTAATGAAGTTGTGAACATTTGGTGGGATTGCAATTTTTGTGTTTTCATTTGCAAATAATGATCCAGTTGATTAAAACTTCATTGTTCTGTCTTCGAATCCATTCTTGAAATAATAACCTCATGTTGCATCTTTAATGTAGGACAGGACACTGAGCAGCCTGAGGACACTGACACAAGAGTGCATAACCAACAGAAGGCGAATAAGAAAGGTGTTTTGTGCATAATGAATTACTGAATATAGGGTGTCTACACATATTACACTACTAAAATGAAAGAGGTTTTCAAACAGTGAAATAGATTTTGAATACATTTTAATTGATCGATACAGCTGGAGTCAGAGGTCAGTCTGATGCAGAACGAGAGGACCTTGACAAATTAGATGGGAAGTGCATCAAAGGCAAGAATGAAAACGATGACGTGCCACATGCTGGGGAGAGCCCAAGACTGAGGAGGTCCAATGAGAAACAAAAAATAGGTATAATGTACCTAATAGGTATAATGTAATAGTGTATTATTGAATATACACCAATCAACCATAACAATAAAACCACTCACCGGTGAAGTGAATAACATTGATTGTCTTGTTAGAGTGGCACCTGTCAAGGGGTGGGATATATTAGGCAGCAAGTGAACAGTCAAAAGTTGATGTGTTGGAAGCAGGAAATATGGGCAAGCGTAAGGATCTGAACAACTTTTACTAGGGCCAAATTGTTATGGCTAGACACTTGGGTCAAAGCATCTCCAAAAACGGCAGGTCTTGTGGGGTGTCCCCAATATGCATTGGTTAGTACCTACAAAAAGTGGTCAAAGGAAGGACAACCAGGGACAGGGTCCTTGACCCCCACTCTTGCACATGGGGAGTGAAGGCTAGTCCACTTGGTCCTATCCCACAGAAGATCTAGTGTGGCACAAATTGCTGAAAAAAGTTCATGCTGGCTATGATAGAAAGGTGTCAGAATACACAGTGTATCACAGCTTGCTGTGTATGGGGCTGCGTTTAGAGTTTAGCAGACTGTCTAGAGCACCCACGCTGACCCCTGTCCACCACCGAAAGTTTCTACAATTGTAAAAAAAACATTGTTGCAGACCAAGAATACCCTGTACACCTTGTCTATAGAATTTAATTCCGAATCATTTGTTTTTACATTATTTCACTTCACTTAAGCCTGTTACCTTTCTTTAATATCCAGTGGTGATATGAACAACTTTATTATATCTGTGCATTTGATAGGTGGAGATGCAGACAGTGGTAATTCTGAAGAAGAAGACGACGAAGAAGAAGAAGTAGAGTGTTACACTGATGATGGTGATTAAAATAGTGGGATTTTTAAAATTCCATTTGCATTTATTTAATCCACCACATCTACAGTAACATTACAGCCTGCATAATTGGTATAAAAAATGTATTTCTGTCATTTTATATTTTGCATCCTTGTTTAAAGTCTGTTGTCTACTATATCAAGACATAGATGAAAGAAGTCAGGAGGGGGACTGTGGTCTTACCTCTTCAGAAATAAACCAGAGTGTGAAGAGCCCACAAACGAAACATGTTAAACGTATGTACTATTGAATCTGTTGTTATTGAATATGTGTGTTTGTTTATTTGCTGATGAGCCCCATTATTTATGATAACTTCTCAGCTAAAACAGACTTTAATTACACGATAAGCTGGCTATCATCATGAACATTTAATAGTGGCATCCAAGCCCTATAACCAGTTACCTACTGAATTCTCTGTTTGGTGATTAACAGTTAGGCAGCTGCAAAGCAGATAAATACGTTTCTGTTACAGTAATGCATTTGTGTATATAATGAAGGAAGTGATTGAGGACAAAATGAATTTTGCTCAGGGGCATGGGCAGGCTAGAAACAGCACTGGTTATAGTTTGTGCAGGTTTGTAGATAACGTGTACCTGCATTTCCAGTAAGGCTGTTTTCACACAGTTAATGTATAACCATCAGAAGCTGTAGTCCTAATACATTTCCAGTTATTGGATTTTCATTGTTCTGTCTTCGAATCCATTCTTGAAATAATAACCTCATGTTGCATCTTTAATGTAGGACAGGACACTGAGCAGCCTGAAGACACTGACACAAGAGTGCATAACCAACAGAAGGCGAATAAGAAAGGTGTCTTGTGCATAATGAATTACTGAATATAGGGTGTCTACACATATTACACTACTAAAATGAAAGAGGTTTTCAAACAGTGAAATAGATTTTGAATACATTTTAATTGATAGGTACAGCTGGAGTCAGAGGTCAATCTGATGCAGAACGAGAGGACCTTGACAAATTAGATGGGAAGTGCATCAAAGGCAAGAATGAAAGTGATGACGTGCCACATCCTGGGGAGGGCCCAAGACTGAGGAGGTCCAATAAGAAACAAAAAATAGGTATAATGTACTGCAGTGTATTATTGAATATACACCAATCAACCATAACATTAAAACCACTCACCGGTGAAGTGAATAACATTTGATTATCTTGTTACAGTGACACCTATCAAGAGGTGGGGTATATTAGGCAGCAAGTGAACAGTCAAAAGTTGATGTGTTGGAAGCAGGACAAATGGGCAAGCGTAAGGATCTGAACAAGTTTGACTAGGGCCAAATTATTATGGCTAGACAATTGGGTCTAAGCATCTCCAAAATTTCAGGTCTTGTGGGGTGTCCCCAGTACGCAATGACAGAAAGGTGTCCGAACACAGTGCATCACAGCTTGCTGCGTATGGGTCTGCGTAGCCGCAGACTGGTTAGAGTACCTATGCTGACCTTTGTCCACACCAAAGGTTTCTACAATTTAAGAAACATTGTTGCAGACCAAGTACACCCTTTCATGGTAACGGTATTCCCGAATGGCAGTGGCCTCTTTCAGCAGGATAATGAGCCCTGCCACACTGCAAAAATTGTTCAGGAATGGTTTGAGGAAAATGATCAAGAGTTTAAGGTGTTGACTTAGCCTCCAAATTCACCAGATCTCAATCTGATGGAGCATCAGTGGGATGTGCAGCACACGGGGGACCTACACAATATTAGGCAGGTGGTTTTAATGTTATGGCTGATTATTAAAACCACCTGCCTAATATTGTGTAGGTCCCCCTTGTGCTGCCAAAAAGCTATGACTCGTCGAGGCATGTATTCCACAAGACCTCTGAAGGTGTGTTGGGGTATCTGGTACCAAGATGTTAGCATCAGATCCTGTAAGCCCTGTAGGTTGCGAGGTGGGGTCTCCACAGATCGGACTTGTTTATCCAGCACGTCCCACAGATGGTCGATCATACCAGACGGGCTAGCCTTCCCTCCCCATGCACATCAATGAGTTTTGGGAGCCCATGACCCTGTCACCAGTTCACCGATTGTCCTTCCTTGTAGCCGTCACAATTTGACACTTGGCAAAATCGCGCAGATACTTACGCTTGCCCCTTTTTACTTTGCTTCCAACACATCAACTTCAAGAATTGGCTGTTCACTTGCTGCCTAATATATCCCACACCTTGACAGGTACCATTGTAATGAGATAATCAATGTTATTCACTTCACCTGTCAGTGGTCAGTTGTCTCATAACATTGTTTCAATTGAGTCTTCCACCTTAGACTGTGAATGCAGTATTTGGAATACATTTTTCTTTAAATATTTTGTTAGCACCCATGATAGATGGTAGATTTAGACGTGTTTTGTGTGATTGTACTACAGCACATCTGGGCGAAGGCGACGTTCGTGGCCATGTTGAAACAAAAAAGAGCCCAACTGCTGCTGATACTTCCAGTAAGTATTGTTTTTGACTTGTATGATTAGTAGCACCAACAGTTGCTATGCAAATTACGCAGAAATAGCATTTTTATTTTTTAGTATAGCATTGTTGTTGTTGTTGTTGTTGTTACAGTTACAGACATTATTGTTTTCTCTCACACACAGGATGGTACATATTATTATTTTTTCTGCTTGCTCTTCTGGGTGTGGTTCTGTGGTTTCCGAGTACCTCATCTCCACCCTTGCAAAAACAGTTTAATTTGCTGGAGGTGTTTTGTCAAGAAATGGACAAGGTCAAAGCCAGTTTCCCCAGCCAGCATCGTGAACTGTGGAGGAGAAGCAGGATCCACCTCCAGAAACATCTCAACCTGACTGATCCAACTGAACCAGTGAGTCTCATCCTAACTTCTGGTCGTGCTGCTGAGAAGACTCTGGGTTGTCTGGCTCACCAGTTAGCTGCAGCGTTTTCTAACGCTCTCAACTCCTCAGTCTTGGCTATTGATGGATCTAGCAAAAGTGAAGAAGGCAGTGACCAGGTTAAGCTGGACATTGATAAAGCGCTGAAAGAGGCTTTTGAAGGTGGCACACAAGCAGCTGTTATTCACCGTTTTGAAGAGCTTCCTCCTGGATCTACACTCATCTTCTACCGCTACTGTGATCATGAGAATTCTGCCTTTAAGAAAGTCTTTTTGGCTTTCACTGTCATGCTACAGGAAGAGATGGATTTCCCACCTAATGTCAGTCTGGGACTGGTGGAGGAGGTAGTGCAAGAGTATTTAACAGAGAAGTTTGTCTCCTCTGAAAAGACGGCTAAGTTTAACCAGATGGATTTAGACAAGCTAAGTGGGCTGTGGAGTAGAATCTCCCATCTCATCCTACCGGTAACTGCAGAGCAGAAGATTGAACAGCACGGCTGTCAAACATAAAGGTGACTTTCTGTGAACTGAACTGGAGGCTTATTATAGTTATTCTACAGAAATGGTCGGGGGAAATCTACAGGGATCCACTGATTCATAGTTTCAACATAGTCCTCTCTCTCTCTGTGTGTGTGTTTGAGTGTGAGAGAGAGTGTGTGTGTGTGTGTGTGTGTGTGTGTGAGGGAGGGTGTGTGCGACTGATAATACTTGAATTAATTTGAAAATGCCTTAAGGTGACATATTACAGTTTGTATAGCTTGAAATTATATAAGCTTGTGGAATTTTTAATGATACATTAGAAAATCAGTCATTTGGAATATTGCAATGGATCTGGCTAGTGTAATCATTTCTGACTACATTTTTCTACACAATCTCCTTTTCCCTGAAAGGCAACTCAGAGGGCATATGAAGTTTCAACAGTGGGTGGTGTTAGGAGCATGTGGAAGGCTATGTTTTCCTTGCAGTTGCACTTCACCTTGCAGGCAGAAGTGAGCTCAACAAATAACAAAGTGCATCTTTAAGTCTGTGGGAGAAGAAATTGCACTGTAAATGGACTGTTATTCACTGAAAATGTTTTGAGCAGTTAGCATTCTTTATATGAAAACTTTAATTACATTATTCTTTTACTGAAATAAAAGAATAAACATTTTAATTGTTTTAATTTGATTGTTGATTTTGTTTCTGCAGGGTAAATTTAATAAATGCAACTTTTGATCCATGTATAAATAAATGTATGAATAAACCATTTGGGAATAAGCTGTTTATTCATTAAATGGTTATGAGGTTGTGTTGCTTGATATTATAAAGACCGTAACAATAATGTTGTAATATTTAGTAGGTAGTATATTGTGTCCTCCAGTTCGAATTATTTGATGCCTCTCCCCCACAGTTATATAGGCTGAGAGAGAGACAGGGTAGAGTTACATTTTGCAGCAGGTCATAACAAATTTAATGCTTTATTATTGCTTTTAATCTATGACTGACAACAAACTCATTTCTGAACACAGCTCTGTTCCCGTAACTTTTCATTTTAATTCCTAAAATGAAAAAAATAATATACCTATCAGCAGGGTTTATGATATTTACTACATTAAGAAGTACATTTCACATTTTGCATGAAATTCAAGACTGGAATCACCAAATGCTAATGTTTAGGTGTGGGCAATATGACTACAATCTTATTTTACAATAACGATACGTTTTCTCCGGTAGGTCTATCAGTAGTATTCAAGTAGGAAATACTACAGAAACTGAATAAAGCAATGAAATGTAAAATAAAATACACTTCACTGTATGACACATACAGTGATTCCTGTTAAATTTACTGAAGTTATTTAGTCATATGAGTGTGTGAGTGATTTTAAAAAGGTTTATTAGACTGCTACGACCTAATGCACAGATCCAATCAGGGGTGGATTTAGTGATTTGGGGGCCCTAGGCAAAACATAAGAATGGGGTCTTCATTTCAGTTTTTTAACACTGATGTTAAAATTTTCAGCATATGTTATTTCGCATTATCAATATCAATAATCGGGGTGGACTGGGACCAAAAAGTGGCCCTGGATTTTCTGGCCCAGAACGGACCACCACGCCACTCATGAAGTAAGCGTTCTGATGGCATTTTAGCGTATGGATTTTTAGAAAAAAAACATAATTAATTAGTGAAAAGTAAAAAATAAAACTTTCTTAACCATAAGTTTAAGCAGCGAGTTTACATTCACTTAAGACATAACCGATTGTGTTTGCATGAATACTCTTCCAGACCTGCATTTTGACATCATGTGTGTGTATTTATTTGACCGTCCAAGAGTAATAAGCCTCTAAAGAGAACCTGATACTCGCACGATGAGGCGGCTTTCTGTGCACGCGCTTCAAGTGTGTCAGGCTTGGTTAACTTCTTATCTTAATTTTTGTTATTTTTATTTTATCTTTCTTTTCATGTTACACATGACGCGGACGCGATTGTACTCGGAAAAATTTCCGAGTCCAAAATGTCCGAGTCCGTGTCAAATTCGTGTAAAAATTTATCCGAACGCGTGACAAGTCCGAGTTCGTTTTTAATTGGACTTGAGTCTGAGTACCCAACTCTACTGATGTTTATGAAGTAATTTGTAACTGTAACCACTAGGCTATAGTACACAGTACATATCCGTTCGCCATTTCTGACTCATCTCTGCGGTCTGGTGTCTGATGTGTATTGTTTCCGGAAATGACTGGTGTTCACACAAATGTGTCCCCCAGGAAACATTTCTCACTTCCCCTTTACCGCTAGTTAGTTGTGTTGTATTGAGTTAAAGTTTTAATAAAAGTGGTCTGATTTCATGTGACTCAGATGGATCGCGTCGATTTGGAAAGAGAGAGTGCTGAATTGAGAAGAAGCACCAGACAGTTGAGGAATAAAGGTCTGTTTGTACAGAGTTTAAATCAAATGATCATAGATGCCCGTTAGCTTTTTAGCTCGCGTGTAGTTTGTGCATGGATCTGAACTTTATGTATGGACTTAATGCATGCAAACTGTCTAATGGCGGCTCTACTACTTATTAAAGTGATAGCTTTGGTGAATATGTGGACCGAACAGTTGGGCTTCATAGATTTAACGATACTTTTGCGATCAGAAAACAATATGAAAGGACTCGGCGGCGGAACGGGCAAATAATGCAGTTACTTTCGTTTTGCTCCTGCTCGCAGTAGCTTAAGCGAAACTTGTACAGATAAAGAAAGGGGGGGGGGGCCCAGGGCACAGTTTTTGTGTCGAAGGCTAGCAGGTATTATTAATTAAACTGAGTTAATAGACTCTTATGAAGAATAAACATGAGTTATTTTTGTGTTTAGGAGTTTTTGCAATTGATCTGAGACCGAGAGGAGCGCTGAAGAGGAAGAGAAACATCACAGCTTTTACCACCACTGAAGAGTGTGGCACAGATGAAGGTAGCCATGAGTGAAAAGCTTTTTGATTTACTTTATACAAATAAAGTTTCTGACTCTATTTGCTATTCACATGTCAGCCGTCTAACCCATCCCATAATGTGAAGCAACTGTCATGCCACTGCTTACCTGTATTCTGTATTATTCTAAAAAAATAAATATCATATTTGTCACAAGCATCGGTCCTCTCTTATGGACTCTTCTAGTCGGAAATGGGATGGCAGTGTCAAAAGCTTGATTCGGTGGCTATTTTTGTGTGGATTTCAGCATTGGTTTGGGATCACTGTCCAGCTGAAAGCTCCATCCACAACCCAGTTGTATAGACAGCCAGATTTTTACTTTCCTTCATGCGGCCATTATGCCACGTTACCTAACACAGTTCCCAGGGCCTTTGGAATAAAAACAGACCCATAACATCACAGATGTTAACTCTACTTAACAGTTGTATATCCATCCTTCTTCTTATATCAAATGCACATTTCATGTTTTGTTTTGTTTTTCTGTTCAAAAAGCTCTCTTCTTCTCTCATGTGACCTTAGAACCCAGCCAAAGGACATCTAGAATGATATACCTGATATATCATTAAGTATATCATTCTAGAGAAGTCCAGGTGCTTATACTTGTGATGAGATGGAAGAGGAAGCTTTTGTTCTGGTACAACTTTGAGAAGAATAGTTTGTTGACATGGAGGTGGTGTCTGATTGTATATTTGGATACTTGGTAATGCTAAATGCTTTCATTTTCTGCTAATCTTCCAACAGTCATCCACAGATGATTTTCTTGGCATCTCTGACCATCGGTCTCACTGTATGTGGGGGCAAAATACAATTTAGTCCTCTTCCAGGCAGGTTCCTTACAGCTCTGGTTGTTTTCAATATCAGTGGATATTTGAATTTTCTGGCATTTTATAGACATTGCCTGATTTACCAAGCGCAACATACTTTTGTCTTTTTCATTTCTCTACTTTCTAATCTTCTTTATGTTGATGAATGACTAATGGAATCTAGCCTTTGTGTGTTATACCCTAGTATGTCTAGGGCTTCCAGTAAAAAAAAAAAAAAAAAAGAGTTTTTTTTTGACAAGGATTTTAAAAAATTGTCTTCAATAAAAGGTTAGTTTTTCAGCATTAGATTAAGCTAATTGACCACAAAGAGGTTTTTGTCCCCCCACCCCCATCTTTACCAATGGTACATTTGACTGTGTATATAATATGTTTGCTTTCTCTTAATGAGTATATGTTCTACATTACATGTATTATATTAAATATATTACAATGTATATTTCAAACAGGATCTCCAGATAAGGTCTCCAGGCTTCAGATGGAGAAGGACGCAGAAGATGGACATGAGAATGGGGACCAAAATAATACAGTGGAAATGGATGCGGAGGAACATGAAGATCAGAACGAAGACATGAGTTCAGAGGATGAAAGTGAAAATTGTGAGGCAGTCATGAACAGTAAGACTTTTAATACCCCCCTTTTATATTAAAATTGAGTTAAATCAGTCAGAAACTTGTTGGAGAGGTAGGTACCAAACTCACTGTCTGTGTGCCTGTTCCAGCAAAACCTCTCATCCAGGAGGATGTGATCAGAACACTGCGTGTGGGGAATCTGGAAACAGAGGAGATGAGGGCATTCTTACGGCGGCAAAGCAACTCGCATCAAAAGTCACCGGCACCAGAGCTGTCCAAACTGACAGGGTGTGGAGACACAGTTCATGGTTCTCAGATTTTATCAAGAGGTTTGTCAACATTTTGTCTTTGAGATTGAACTTTATACACATTTCTATATACACATTTTCCATTTATTTTTCTCATAGCCGTTTGATTTTCTCCACAGAACCCTCCAGAACAGGCTCTGCTTCTATCAATCTCAAACCACAGGAGAACAGGGCAGACATTTTGACAGTGAGGAGCAGTATAAGACAGTATCACAACAAAATGGAGGAGAAAGCCAGAGGTTAGAATCATATTGCATTCAGACTAGCAAGCAACACATTCACTAATTGCACTCCCAGTTTGTAGTGGTCACAACTATTCTAGCTTGTAGACATGTAAGGTCCTGTGTTTTTTCTGTTCCGTATATTTTGTAGTCCATAAATATACACTATATCATACACAATAATTTTACATGTCACTGTGTTACCTTTGTTTTGTTAAAATATGTGTAAATTAAGGTAGGTACAGGTAAACATGAAACTTTAATAAGAGGAAGTGTTTATTTTCCTGCTTACCCTAAACACAGTTGAATGTGAGTTGAAGTTGGGAGACTGCTGAATAGACATACCATAATCCCTAACTTTTCATAAATTTGCAATGACTGCAGGACATCTTGCACAAAATGACTGGTCTAAAGAATATACTGGTGCCAGCCATTTGGATTTGTTACTTTAAATCATCATAATTTATTTGCATACAATTGAACAAAGTTTCAATTCACTTGTCAATGTAAGGGTTAGGAAGTCGCATAGGAAATAAATGGTGGACTTTTTTGTTTTTGTTTTCTTGCTTGCTTGTGTAAATGCAGGTTAAGTGCATTTATTTCACAGGTATATCTCTAAGTATTTTCCTTGCCTTCTTTGTCCTTTACCTTGTTTACTGTAGGTGTTTCTGCTGCTGATCATCAGGGCAGGGACAGGTATCCATATGTGAAAGGTCACGCAACACACATCTACAAGACAAATAACCTTCCTGCTGAAAAACAGTCCCTAGACCACACAAACATAGGTAGGATTCTCAGCTCTCAGCTTTGTTTGAGTGCTAATAGAGATGAACATTTAAAATTTTGTCTCTTCCTTGTAGAATTAAGGAAAAAAGTTACCACAAAAGTAGGTTCAACACCCCCCTCAAGAGGTATTATCTCCATTCCACACAGCTTGACTTTTCATTATGTTTGATGATGATGCAGTAACTGGTGTTATTTGTCTCTACAGCAGATGTATGGGGTGTATGCAGGTGGCTTCAGTGGGCTGTGCTCCTGCTGGCTTCACTTGTGTTGGGCTTAATGGCTTATCAACACTTTCCGGCCTCATCCAGAACAAATGAACATCACAACAGATTGTTGTACAGTGCATCTTTCGAAACCCACTTGGCTGAACTAAAGCCGTTATTCCCTAGCCAGCGACCAGAACTCTGGAAAAGGACTGAGATCCATCTTAAGCGCCACCTTAATCTGACCGATCCAACTGAACCAGTGAGTCTCATCCTAACCTCTGGTCAAGCGGCTGAGAAGACTCTGGGCTGTCTGGCGCAACAGTTAGCTGAGGCATTTTCTAACGCTTTCAACTCCTCAGTACTGGGTATTGATGGAACCAGCAAAAGTGTAAAAGACAGCGACCAGGTTAAGCTGGACATTGATAAAGCGCTGAAAGAGGCCTTTGAAGGTGGTACACAGGCAGCTGTTATTCACCGTTTTGAAGAGCTTCCTCCTGGATCTACACTCATCTTCTACCGCTACTGTGATCATGAGAATTCTGCCTTTAAGAAAGTCTTTTTGGTTTTCACTGTGATGCTCCCTGTTGCTGAGCTAGATTTCAAACTCAGTCTGAATGAAGTGGAAGAGCAGGTGCAAGAGTACTTAAAAAAGAAGTTTGTCTCCTCTGACGGGACTGTTGAGTTTAACCAGATGGATGTAGACAAGCTAAGTGGGCTGTGGAGCAGAATCTCCCATCTCATCCTACCAGTAACTGCAGAGCAGAAGATCGAACATCATGGATGTGGGGAGTGAGAGTTTTCACACCAGTATTATGCTACTGGATGGTAATAATTCTATTAGTGCAGTTAAATGGCTGGTGATATGTTTGTTTAGCCAGGTTGTTCTTGACATCTGAAACATATCTAATTGTGAAAACTAAATCTGTGAGGCTATGTTTAAAAGATGTGCAGGATCTTTGTAAAATAGTATTACTTTTTTTTTCTTCAAACATCTTACACATATGCAATGGGCTCTTTGGAAGGTTAATGTCACTTAATGTCATGGCACCAGTGTTGGAATAATGCCATGTTAAATATATTGTTTGGTATGCAGTTTTGTCCTAGTGTAAGGTACAACATTCCTTCTTCATTCAGCTTTACTTCTGATTTTTGTTGTAGCTCTAATATACTTTCTCCAAAATAGCTAGAGTCGTCAGGGATCTCAACAAGGCTCAGTTTTAACTGGAGTGCAGGTGTACGGCTCAGCTCCTTGGACCAGATGACTGAATTTATTTTTAGCAGTTCATATTATTGAATTTAGCACAAGTTTTGTTGAGGTAAGGCTGTTTTTTAAGCTTTGCTCTGGCGTAATATTGTGCACTTGACTAAATTTATAATGATTAAAAATAGAATGTCTTTTTATATATAGTTGTTTGGTATTTTTCTTGTTGCTGTTATATACTTGTTGGAATAGAGACATGTGTACTTAATAAACTACTTTTTCATTGGATCAGATATGCAGTTCAAGGAAGAAAAAAGCTAGATTTATTTGTAAGAGTAGAAAATAAAGTTATGGTCTTGTCTAAGAGTATGAACCAGATTTTTTTTCTATAAATCTTTAGAAAGTATTCACATCTGTGCATCTGTACCATATGGGCAATTAAAATGTTCCCTTGTACTCAGAAAACTATCGTTTTGGAAGAACAATGTTTGAACTCTATAAATTTTTTAAAAATATGTTAGTACATAACATACACTATATGGCTAAAAGTATGTGGACACCTGACCATCACATCCTTATGTGAAGGAGTTGATCATCCCTTTCCAGGTTTAGCCCCCCTTTGCTGTTATAATAACCTCCAATTTTCTAAGAAGGGGACTGTGACTGTGGGGATTTGCCCACTGAGCCGTAAGAGCATTAGTGAGGTCAGGTAAAGAGGCCTGGGGAATGGTCGGTATTGCAGTTCATGTCAAAGATGTTCAGTAGGATTGAGGTCAGGGCTCTGTGCAGGCCACTCAAGTTCTCCCACTCCAAACTTGGCAAACCATGTCTTTATAGACCTCATTTTGTGCACGGGGGCACATGTTGGGACCATTTAGTTCCAGGGAAGCGAATGTATGCTACAGCATACAAAGACATTCTAGACAATTGTGTGCTTACAACTTTGTGAAAACAGATTAGGAAAGATCCGCCTATGGGTGTGATTGCCTTTTGGCCAGATAGTGTAAATTCAAAACTGCATTACACATTAACAATAAAGGTCATAGGTTGAAACTTTCCAAACAGAAAGTCTTAGTAAATCAGTTATGCAGTATTATCGAACATTCCAACACTGTGTAAGCACAATTATGGTCAGTTAGGCTTTAAGAAATATCTGTGTTAATTATTTCCACACAAATAGGTAAGTTATACATAATCACAAATTTCCTCTAAAACCATTCTCTGAAGGTACAAATAGTTTATACAAATAGGAGTTAGTTTAAAAATAGATTTTACATGAACATTTAGTGTTGTCCTAAAAACTGCCTTAAGACTTCTACTATAAGTTCTGTTATAAGAGTTTGAGTCAATGGGCAATTTTTCAGCGCAGGGATACTGTATGTGTTCGATTTCTTGTCCATGGCAATCAGTCCTTTGAGAAATACAAATCAACGTAAATGCTAATTTAATGTAAGTTACAAAAACAATAATGGTCCTTATGCTCTCGATCTTAAACAGCAGAATGCAGGTAGTTTGGTGCTGTGAAAGCATGGCGGACATCCTACATCACATACATTATATATCAAACAAGGAATAACTCAAGTGAGACATACAGCACTGTAACAATTAAAGAAATATTCACTTATTTGTGATTTAAGATATTTTACTGACTTTCTAAGAGAGTACCATTGGGATTGTGCAGTTGTACAATGATTGCTAAAAATCTGAGGTTGTAGGTTTGTTGCACATACAATCAAAATCTGATTGTATGTGCAATAAACCTACTGGATCTGGATGTTAAAAATTTAACCAAAGGACCCGTAATACCAATTACTTCCGAAAGACATAAGATAAGATACGTCGTTTATGCAGTGCAGTGCCCATTACACAATAATTCAAATAAAAAGAAAAAAAACTCAGTTGAGTTAGTTTTATTAACAATAGCATGTTCTCTCACAAATATGTGCCAAAATTATTAATATACATCTCATTAAACACTTTGGTCATAAACATTATTAGCGTGTTTGGAGACTAAAGGGGATAGCATACAAGAAGAAGCACCTGATATCCCAGTGTAAAATATGGCGGTGGATGACTGAAGTCTTGTGGTTTTTTTGTGGTTGGTGGTTCAGGGGCTCTTGTGAAGACTGTTGCTTGCCATCATGAGTACTACTATGGTATTTCAGCCCAAAACCTTGTTACCTCTGCCAGGAAGTCTAGACTAGGCTATAGATAGAGGTGACGTGGCCACTTTCACAAAAACGATGAACAAGTATTCTTTCAAATCAATGTAAATTTTTAAAGAAACAAAATCATCTCAGTCTCCAGATGTAAAATCTATTGAAATACTGTGGTCTGACTTGAAGAGGAAATTCCACATGAAAAAAACTGTAAAGAAGCTTAAAATAAAGCTGAATAAAGATTCCTTCTACAAGTTTCTCAAACCTTGTTAAACATTACAGGAAGACAGGGCAGAGATCACAATATATTAATTGTAGGGCTGCTGATCATTTTGAAACCAGTGTATTGAAGAAATACATTTTTATGTCCTGCACAATAAAATTATGCAGTGTGACATTATTGCAGAACAAACTAATATCATCCCAGCTGAAAGAGAAATATCACATGAGAGGAATGGGAATCAGGAATATGGTCACACCCAATGACTAATGTATGCTCTGTACAAGTTATCTGAAGTGCACTATTGTACATTTGCTGAGAGTGAAGTGAACTGTAAATATCATGCATCAACATGACTGAGTGCAGAGAACAGTGTAATTTGGTCAGGATCAATAAAATGTTATCACGCTTTGTTGATAAGAGTTTTTAAAAGAAAGGCTCATGTCAAATATTATTTAAGGCCATCCTCATAAATTAGATGTCAGGAGTGTTTGCTGTTATCTGTTTAAACTTCCCTAATGACACCAACACAATTAAAAATTGGTGAAGCCTCTCCAGTTTACTGGACAAATGGTTGTGAATGCTAAGGGATTTACAGTCCCCTCCAAAAGTATTGGAAAGGCAAGGCCAATCTATACACTAAAGGCATTTGGGTTTGAGATCAGCAGATGAATATGAGACAATAGATCAGAATTTCAGGTTGTATGTCATAATATTTACAAATAGATGTGCTAAACAACATAGAAAATGCCACCTTTGATTGCAGGCCACCCATTTTTTAAGTGAGCTACAGTATTGGAACAGATCAATTCAAACATATTTAAAGTAAAGTAAATAATACTTAATATTTGGTTGCATATCCCTTGCTTGCATTAACTGCATCAAGTTGGCGACCCACTGACATCACCAAACTGTTGCATTCTTCTTGTGTGATGCTTTTCCAGGCTTTTACCCCAGCTTCTTTCAGTTGTTATTTGTTTTGGGGGGGTTTCTCCTTTCAGTGTCCTCTTCAGGAGGTCAAATGTATGCTCAATTGGGTTATGTTCTGGTGATTGAGTTGTCCAGTATAAAACCTTTCACTTTTTCCCCTTGATAAAGTACTTTGTGGAGTTGGCAGTGTGTTTTGGGTCATTGTCACTGCCTGATGAAGTTCCTCCAAATTAGATTGGATGCATTGCTCTACAAATTGGCAGACAAAATGTTCCTGTAAACTTCTGAATTCATTCTGCTGCTTCCATCATGAGTTACATCATCAATAAATATTAGTGGGTCTGTACCAGAAGTAGCCATGCAAGCCCAAGCCATGACACTACCTCCGCCATGTTTGACAGATGAGCTTGTATGTTTTGGAGCATGAGCAGAACCTTTCTTTCTCCATACTTTGGCCTTTCCATCACTTTGGTTGAGGTTAACATTTGTGACTCATCTCTGTATTTCTTTGCAAATTCCAATCTGGCTTTCCGATTCTTACTGCTGATGAGTGGTTTGCATCTTCTGGTATGGCCTCTATATTTCTGCTCTCAAAGTCTTCTTCAAACGGTGGATTGTGCTACCGTCACTTCTGCCCTGTGGAGGTTGTTTGTGATGTCACTGACTGCTGTTTTGGGGTTCTTCTTTACAGTTCTCACAATTATTCTCTCAACAACTGCTGCTGTTTTCCTTGGCAAACTGTTTGATCTCTGGTTGTTACACTGTACATCAGTGATATTTTTTTCATTTTCAGGACACTCCAAATTGCTATATTGGCTATACCCAATGCTTCTGAAATGGCTCTGATAGATTTTTTCCTCTTTTCACAGTTTCAAAATGGCTTTCTTTTCTCCCATAGACAGCTCTCTTGTCTTCATGTTGGTTTATACTTTTTAACAACAAATGCGGTCTTCACAGGAAAAACCCAGGGATCAAACCAAGAGTAGACATTAAGAGCTATTAACTGTTTTAACAATCAATTTAACAGGACACATATGGGCAAGAAGAAACTCCTATCAGTCACATGTTCCAATATTAAAGGTGCTTAAATTGTTTAACACATCTAGATGTACATATCAGGAAATTATATTGGTGTATAAAATTATCTTCAGTGTATAAAATTGGCTTTGCCATTTCAATAATTTCAGAGGGGATTGTAGGTTCCCTCTTTTCACAATAAATATAGACATTTCTCTACAAATACAAATTCTACATTGATCATAAGCATTGGTTACAGGAATATATGATATACGTAGTGAAAAGAAACATTCAGAACCAAATATCAGAAAGCCAACATACAGTATATACATATTACATGGACTGCTTGAAATTATTGATGTAGAAAAGTTAAATATAAGTAAAGCATCATCACATAATGAAAATATCAAGGCTTTTGTTTCTTTAGGTATCAAACATACAATGATAAAAATATTCCTAATACCAGTGCTACAGTAAATGCTAAATTCATCCCAGTAAAAATGACCAAACACGTACACCAGCAAGAAACCTGTATCAAACAAAAAAGCAAAAAGAACACCATAAACATGTTTTATTTAATGGCAGAAGGCTAAGTGTAAAGAAATTAGTGCTAATATGGTAAGGTATAGTTAACAAAAATCTTCATGCTTTTGTCTAACAAACCATAAAAGTTCACAGATTGTTATCTAACTTCACAGAGACTACAGTGTTTTTTTGGAATGGTAAGTTAAAAGTTAATCTTACCCTGCAATTCTGATTGCTTGATGTAGTTTGTCGTTGCTGCTTTTCTTTTAGTTCCCCATATATAAAAAAGGGACATGACAGCAATTGGCATGCTAAATAAACTCCCATCAATATGACGGGCCAGAAGCGGCGTGGTTTGGAGCAGTGCTCCACAAGACCAACATATATTGTAGCAACTATAAAAAGCAAGAAAATCAGAGCTGTAAGAATACCAGGAAGGGCAGAAGATAAAGAGACTGATCATGAAAAAGAACATCTTCTCTGGATTGTGGTTAAAAAATAAATAAATAAATAAATAAATAAAAGTTAAAGACCAAGTTATATATAGTATGATAATTGTGCTGGCTATGAATTTCTGTAAGGCAAGAAACAAAAAAAGACGTTCTTACTTGTAAAACAAACGTTTATGAATGCAACCAATCTGAGCCCCCAGTAGAAAATCTTTCTTCTGAAATGAGTAACAAAAATATCTTTCTTTGCTTAAATATACAGAGGAAATAAAGCCAGAGACAAAAGACCAATTTTGACTGCCCTAACATTTTGTTTTTTGCAACTTTTTGTGTGTATAAACTATCAGTGTCACTCTGAAACAATTTAAGGAAACACTCACAATTCATGGCACGGTCCACAGAGAAAGAATATTAGAATGGTTTGACACAAGTTGAGGCCTGCTGCTACTCCTGCCAGAATTTCAGCCTCAACCTATACACGTACAGATTCACACACACACACACACACACACACACACACACACACACACACACACACACACACACACACACACACACACACACACACACACACACACACACACACACAGAGACAAATGCACAGATGGAAAGAGCATAGGATTTAATTTTCTATTGTTGCTGGATATGGCAGATTAATAGGAGATTGGGAAAATGGAGCTGAAAGAATATACCAGTCTGACACCTAGAACTAGCTGGAATAAATTTAAGAAAAAATATTCTTACTTGTTTGTTGTCTATCAGTAAGAGGATGAAAGCAGCCAATGAAAATGCCAAAGACAGAAATGATGTCACCTGTAAAAAGAGGTTTTTGAATTTCTATGCATGCAAAAGAATAATTTTGCATGTAATAATAAAAATATTATATTATATTATATTATATTATATTATATTATATTATATTATATTATATTATATTATATTATATTGTATTATATTAGATTATATTACAAATCTTACCTTTGTCCAAACACATACACAGGCTTTCGCTAGGAAAGGACCACACACAGCAAGACAAAGATAACTGAGCAAATGTAGAGTTAGCGATGATTCAACCTAAGATACAGAGAGAGAGACAGAGTATTAACCAAGAAAAACCATAAATACACATAAATAAATACGGACATCGTTAATGCAAAAGCATGCTTTTGGTGTACCATTTCACCACTGAAGGCTGATATCAATTCAAACATTGAAATTAATGTTCACTAGCCTAGCTGTCCTGCTTAGCTTCATGCTTCCTTCTGAGTTCCAAGAAACAATAAGGGGAAAAAGCTGTATGTCCCACCTACTCTTAATATTGACCAATGTGTCAACATCTTATTGCAGATGTGATTCCCTACATTATCTTCTTCCCTAAATTAATTTTCTTCTCTTTTTAAACTACACTGGCAAACTGAGTTACAGTAAAAAGCTGTAAAATGTATTTACAGTAAAGTGCTATAATACCTTACTATAGTATAACACATAATCCAGTATATTTCCTCAATGCAGGGTACAACTGAGCTGAAGGGTCATGGCTGTTTGGTGGTGCTGGGATTGGAACACACAACCTTCTAATCTGTCATTCAAAATCTTAACTGCTAAGCCGCCACAATTAGCTCTATTAATGCATAATTCTGTCAATTCCAGCTTTTAATATAACCACACTACCCCAGAACCCAAAGACTTGGCTGGGTTTGTGTTTCCCACATGCTGCTGTTTATATACTTTATCAGTATATAAACAGCAGTCCACTTTATCAGGAATATGTGTACGTACACTTTGGGATTCTTGCAATTATTACGGATTCTTTGCAATCAGCTAATCATGTGGCAGCAGCACAATAACAGCAGCAGTGCAAGAACAGGAATCTAGGGATACAGAGGACACGGGCTCACTGAATAGACAGTCAAAATCTTAGATTCCTGTTCTTCAGTGACAGATGTGGAGCCTGATATATTCTTCTGATAATCCATCTCAAGATTCCATGTGTTGTGCATTCTGAGATGCTTTTCTGCTCACTATGGTTGTAAATAGTAGGGGCTCTTAATGAGACAGTGCCCCTTACAGCAAGACTGCAGTTTGTCTGGCTCGAATATTATTGCTAGAGTTTGATAAAAACACTCTGTGCCACCTACCACTGGACAAATTTTTGGTGCATAGGCCTGGAGGGACAAAAGGAGGGGACAATCTGGGACTAGAGTCTAAAGCTTGGAGGGAGTAAACCTGTAATATTTGGTGACAATTTAACACATTTCAGTTGGTGGTTTCATTTGTAACATACAAGTTTAAGAAATATAATTTCCAGAATATGACGTAATATATTCTGCTGTATGGGTCCTCACACACACACGCACACACACACATTATTATCATTATAATACATCCATCCATTTTCTATACCGCTTAGCCTTACTGGGTTGGAGGAGCCTGGAGCCCATCCCAGGGGGCATGGCACACAAGGTGTGGTACAGCCTGGATGGTGTGCCAATCCATCGCAGGGCATAATCACACACATATTCACACACCCATTCATACACTACAGACATTTTAGACATTCCAATCAGCCTACAATGCATGTCTTTGGACTGGGGGAGGAAACTGGAGTACCTGGAAGAAACCCCCGAAGCACGGGGAGAACATGCAAACTCTGCACACACAGGGCTGTGGCGGGAAATGAACCTCCAACTCTGGAGGTGTGAGGCGAACGTGCTAAGCCACAGTGCCCCCTATTATTATTATTATTATTATTATTATTATTATTATTATTATTATTATTATTATTATCATCATTATTATTGTTGTTGTTGTTGTTGTCTGATAAATGTGCATCAATATTTACATGTAAGAATCAGGGATGATTTTAAGCATCACAAAAGTGACTCCACATATAGCTGATTTTACCACATGCTTTCTTTGCTGGACATGCACAAGCAAAACAGATAAAACCAAAGCAATATGAGTGAAAACAAACATATTTGTAATTAAACAAGCACATAAATAATAATTTAGCAAAATCTGCTGGTCTAATTCAAATAAATGAAATATGAGCTACTTACCAAATATTTGTGCGGTGGATCAGTTTTGGTGACTATATAAGCAAGAAATTAGAGATGGGATTATTCAAAGTTTTGGAAAGTAATGCAATGTACATAACAGAACTATAAGACCATAAGTACTATTAAGGTTTACCTTACAGCTGCAAATGTTTTTGAGCACCCCAGCTAAATTAGATATTTTATTGATTTTTGAAGTGAAAAGAAGTGAAAACACAATCTCTACAGCAAACAATTAAAAAAAAAAAAATCTGCAAATATTAAAGCACAATTACTTTATATTTGATGAGCATCTAAAATAGAAAAATTATAAGAGTAATTGTTGCATGTGCAAACGTCTACAGTCTCAGAACTTAATTTACTCATTACGCCCTTGTGCTAGCATTTAATTCATGTGGCAGCCAATGGCATAGAGAACATTGTGCAGGTAGATGGAAGAATGGATTCCAGTAAACGTGTAGGAAATTCTAGAAACAATTTGTGGCACAGTCAAGAAACTGAAGCTGAAGAGAGACTGGCTTCTACAACAGGACAATAACCCAAAACAAACCTCAAAATTCACCCTGAACTACTCCAATAAAAGCTTTAGGAAATTCTCTAACAGTCCCCTGACTTGAAAATCTGTGTGTAGATCAGCCCAAGAATATCTAAGAAATCTTTCTGCAAGGATGAGTGGGTTAAAATTCCTAAAACAAGAATAGGAAGACTCTCACAAGTATAGATAAGCCAATCAATGATTTCTCATTGAATGTATTTGCAAAATAATATGTCAAACACAGCTGCTTGAAAAGTCTTCAGCTATATTGTGTCTTTTTGATTGATCATCCATTTTATTTTATATTGTTGCAGTCACAGGACTGTAACTAGTGACTAGTATCTAGCAAGAATAATGCAATCCGGTAATTGTGTATAAATACAGCTGCAGAGGTACCAGTGATATGTGTTGTGGTATTGACTTGTATTAACACACCTGAGGATAATTTTGTTGATGTTGATATTGTTATGGTGGTTGTTGTTACAGGGTCTGGTGTTACAGGGTCTGGTGTTACTGGGCCTGGTGTTACAGGGTCTGGTGTTACAGGGTCTGGTGTTACTGGGCCTGGTGTTACAAGGTCTGATGTTACAGGGTCTGATGTTACAAGGTCTGTTGTAAAGGATGGTGTCGTGATTGAAGAAGAGATTTCTTTATGGATCCAGAATTTTTCATATGTCTGAACGAATGTAGCCCTGAAAGAGCACATAAATGACAGTAATCATGACTCCATAATTTGTAATCCATAATTTGTTCACCTGTCTATTGCATCGTGTTTACAAATAAATAGAGAAATAACCTGAAAAAATAATCTCCGGTTTCAGAAACATTCCATTTGACCTTTATTTCAGCCTTTTTTTGGTTATCTGTTTGCGTTACAGCTGTATCCTGGTTAAAGAAAGACATAAAAAGCATTTTAAATAGCCATATTATTCTTCAACTACACCTATTCAGCTATGCTTTATTTCTCAATTTATAATAAAGTGACACATAATTACACTTAAATTGAACAGGCAAATACATATTTTCTTTTAAAAAATTTACAATGGAAACAGATTTGGACGGTTATGATCATGTCATACCTGTAGTAGTGGGCACATGATTGAACAAATATAAATTATTATTATTATTACAATAATCTCACAATTTATTAATTGAAGGGCTTCCTTGTATTTTGAAGCCCAATAAAGTTTTGGGACCACTATTGTAGTATAAGAATTTTAAGAATAGTCATGTCATTACATCCTGCTCTTGTTTTGGTTGGTTAAGCTAGTGGAAAATTGAGAAAGAAGACACTCACCTTCATACCATTACATGTCTGAAGTCTGCTTAAGCTTGTATCCACCAAAGAAAAAATCCCCTGAGGTGTTGTTTTGTCTGGTTTTTGTGCTTTCAACAAAAAACCACGGAATGATTCATAGCCATCAGCTTTCAGTGTTACTTTAGATAAAAATAAGATAATTGGTTTTAAAAAATATATAAGATAAGAGATGATGTTCTAATGTGTGGTCCTGGTACTGCACAGGTCACACAAGTCATTATCTTTGTTTATGTTCCCAATTATCATGCACAAAATGCAGCTTTAAGTGTTTTTCCTTTCATGTCACATATGCAGTATACTGAAACAATTTTGTAATTGGGTGTGATGGCCATACAATGTGTTCTTTAATTCTGTACTATACTTGTATATGTCTATTTAGTTGTTATTATCCACTGAAACCTTGCACATGAGGACACATGTTGATTAATATGATGGAAATATGAACGTAGAAATGTCTCACAGCTAGGATAAATGCCAGACTGATTTCAAAAAGCAATAAAGTCGCAAGTGGTGATGAAAGGGTGACTTTGTGATGGATTTGGAAGTTATGAATTCATCCTTTTCATTTAGTTTCACTTGGTGATTCTGTGATGGACATTTTCTTTTTGGGAGGGAGATGTTATGAGAATATTAGTTCACACAGCAGTGTAATGACACAGCAAATATTGTTGAATTTTAAGGTGTGGTCTTAAATCTACCTAGCTACCACATTTGCTGTGATATAGGCTGACTTTCCATCAGCACTTTGTTAGGGTGTCATTTGCAAACAGTTATAAATATCAATGTCCTTTTCATAGCTTTTGTGACACATAGTTGCAATTATTTTAAGTTTAAGGATAATGGTACCAAACTTTTAGGAGGAGTAATGAAAACAATATATATATTTGGTAAACCTTGAAATGCCAGGATAGGCCTTAAAGCTAAGAACCATTAATTGGCAGTAAAAGAAAGAAAAAGACACCCACCATTAAAGGATTTTCCCACATCTGAAGAATTAACTCTGATCATATCTGGGATAACTTTAAAAGGTGGTTCAGTGTTCTGAGGTAGATAGGTGCTGTGAACAACTTCCATTGTCTGACATATAGCTGGATAAGCGTCAAAATTGCCACTGCTGTAACATTTCACGAAGTGTAATATGAGTCCTCCTAAGTAAATAAAGATTATAACTTGGGGTTTCATCTATAAAGCAAAGAAGAGAAAATAAGATATTATTTAGATGAATGTTGCATTAATTTAAAATTAGAGCAATGCTAAAACATTTCCAGCTGTGTACTAAAGACCTTTCTTTCAAGTAAAAAAAAAAGCAAGATCATTTTCAACTAAACAATGAGCACAGCCAATTTTGGACTTCCAGCCATGGATAGCTGTGATCTCCAGACAACCGGGCAAACGTGTTTCTGTTGCTCCAATTGGGAGCTCTATGTTGGTTCTAACCACTAGAATAAATGTGGAGAGAAACACCTGAATACCTACTTGTGCACATGCACATACATGCCAAGACCTTCCACAAATTGTGTGACATTGTGGAATAGGGCTGGGTAATATAACAATATAATATCAACATCATGATAAATTTTGTCAAAATACACTTTTCTGAGATATTGTTGGTATTGTGATATTTTTATTTTTTATTTTTTATTAATTACAAACGAAGTGGAATTGAATGGAAGTAGCTGATTTGATATAATTTTTTTTTTACTTAACCTTTAAAATTGTCAGTAAAAACATTCCCCCTTTTCTGTCCTGGAATTTAAATAAAAGTATCATCAAACTGAATTTTAATGGGTTTTAATGCAGCACTCCTGTTTTACTGGCAGTTTGTTATCTAAATTATATAACGTATTACATATTGTGCGTCGTGCAAATGTTTTCATAGTGTTGTGATGTGATATTTTTGTCATATCGCCCAGCGGTACTGTGGAGGGTGTCCTGTCTATGTGAGCAAGCGCATAAAGAGGTATTCAAGTCATCTCCCCAGCTCCAGTGGTTAGAGGTGCAACAGAAGTGGAATTTGAAAACTAAGAAAACTAAGAACAGATGTCTAAAGATTTTAGATTACTTACCGGAAATAAAATGTTATAACAAATTGAACTGTAAATCTCATAAAAACCTAAATCAACCTACTTTTTTTTTTTTAACCTAGATTATAGTCATCTACTTCACATAATATCTAACGTCTTGTACTGTTAGGATACAGTATGGAGTCAGTACAGTGGGTTGTAAGACTTACTACAAGTGCAATATTACAACAAGTCTTACAGAAGTGCTGTAATAAAAAATTTGATTTAAATTTTAAACATTTATTTTACATTTTTTTAAGAATTTTTTTTTTCAAAACTTTTTGATTGTAGGAGTTACACAAAAGTAAACGCACTATGATACTGTGCATTATTGTTACCAAGTACAGCAAAAAGATTTTAAAAAGCACAGTCTAATTTTTTTTATTTTACTTTATTGTTGTTGTAATCAAAATTCAGTAGCTTTTTGACTCTAGAAGTTAGAAATGTGAAGCCAAATGCACAATCATAGCATTCATTTTTCATATAATAAAAAAATATATATTCACCCAGCCACTCTTCAAACTGCTTTTTGGATTAGTTTTATTATTATAATTCTCAAGTGTAACTGCTACCAACAAAATGTTATTGACTTTTGATTATTTTTACATTTTCACATTTTTAAATAAAAAAATTAAAAACTGAATTTTTCAAATCTGTTTGTTGTAGTTAGTAGACTGTATCATAATGTATTTGCGTTTACTTTGTAACTCCTACAGTAAACAAGTTATTGAATTTTGATTATTACTTTTTCTTTTTTTAAAAACTTGTTTACAGAACAAAATAACAGTAAAAACATTAGATTTCAAAATCATTTTGCTGCTGTTGTTGTTGTTGTTGTTGTTGTTGTTGTTAAGACTAACCCTGGGTTCTATGTAGCAACAATGAGTAACAATGAGTTTATACATAATCACTCAATTAAAAAAGTATATAATTAATAATTATTTATAGAAATCTAATTTACTACTGTAAATGTAATGTAATGCAATATAATGTAGGCTAATATTTAACTTCTAGTGAGCCATATGCCCCACTACTACAACCTTCAGAATGTGGAATCTTAATTTCTGGATCTTTAGTGATTGTTATATATACAGTACTGTGCAAAAGTTTTAGGCACATGCAAAGAAATGCTGTAGAAATTAAATGTTTCTACATTTTAAAAAATACCATAAAGAGCAGTAAGCAGCAGTAAATGAAAACGTCAGTATCTGGTGTGACAAAAAAATAAAAATAAAAATAGTAGTCTCTGATACAATTGTGCAGTTTTATAAGGAACTGTATAAGGAGCTGTAAGTTTTATTGAGCATCTTGCAGAACCAGCCACAGATCTTCTGGAGACTGCTGCATTTGCTTCTAATTTTTGCAGCAAAACCCAGCAGCCTTCTGTCACGTTTCGTGACGTAACGGACATATGGACGCGTGCAAGGGCAGTATGAACAGTTTTATGGACATACACGCAGGCAGGTAAATCCAAACAGTAATCCACAAACATGCAAAGTTCAGGCGATCGGCAAACAGGCATAAAGGGGCGAGGCAGGAATCAAGGTCGCGGTCACGGAAATACAGGGTCGAGAAACAAAACAAGAAACATGAACAATAGCGCGGAACTGGTAGCGGAGAAACCAGCGTGAACTAAACTAACGAACCGAAACATGACTATGAATCGAACCATGACTATGACTATGAATCGAACCAGGACTATGACTATGACTATGAATCGAACCAGGACTATGACTATGACTATGACTATGGTAGTTTCTTTCCTATTCTACTATAATATTCCGCGTTGTGTGCTGGGAAGCGCGCGGTATATATGCGGACACGACCAGTGTCGTAAATGCTCACAGCTGAGGGTGATTCAGCCACACGTGAAATCCCTGCCAATGACAGAAATGACAGGAGACATAACAGAAACATAAACAAATGCAGGAGTCGAAATGTCACGATTGTCAACAAGGGAAAAGCAGGTGCTCGCGCACATGCTCTCCCACGCGCTGCTTAAATGGGAAACCGTGACACTTTCATTGTATTTTTTGTCTGAAAAGTGTCTCTTACGTAATATAGTGCTTTCTTTAATGACATACAAACATTTTTCTGTAACATTTAATTTTGTGCTAGAAAACTAATGTTTGGGAATCTAAAATGTTTTTGTACTGACTCGATCATGTAGAAGTCATAAAATTTTTAAAAATCTATATCAAAGTTTGTACCAAAAAAAAAGCGGTCTAAAAATTTGTATGTGTATGTGTGCATCAGACCACCCCACATGGGTGGATCCACACATATTTGCAGACTTATAAGCATAAACATGAACTCAAGCTCTCATTTTATACCCTCATTTTGTCTCATTTTACAAAATGCAATTGATAAGCAGATTATGTCTTATTATGTCAGATTATGTTTTATTCAAGTTTTTAAGATATAAGTAGTCTCTGACTGACGGCTATTTTATCTCGCCTTTTCTTGTGCTTTAGGGTCAGTAGTGGTGTACTGGATTTTTGATTACCATGAACTGTAAGCTATAATCATCAAGATTAAAACAAAAAAAGGCTTGAAATATTTCACTTTATGTGTAATGAATATAGAATACATGAAAGATAAAATAGCTATGGAGTAATATAAAAGTCTTTTTAACCTATCATCTAATTATCATGATTGTAGATCAAACCTGCAATCTCTTCATGAATAAATACAAATTAGCATTCCACTTTTTGACATTATCAAATAAGTGATTGGAAGTTATAGATACAAAGTAAAAACACTTTACCTTAACTCAGAATCTCTTAGGGGATAGTAGGAGTCTTCTCTCTTATTTCAGGAAGTTCATCTGTAAGTTTGTCTGATGCACCCAGCCCTTAAATACTTTCACCGCTGCTGACTCAGTGTACTTTATCCCATGCTGCTAAGCTCATGAATTTCTGTAGTGGGAGAATGCTGTGATTTGAAACCGGTGCGATCATCCATACATCTCTAGATACAAGTGAACATGTGAAGTAGCTACTAAGCAAGACATACAAAGAGTATGACTGGCATATGAAGGTTCCTCTAAGCTACTCAGATAACATGTTTATGGCAAGGTTAATGTCCATTTACTGTTATCAAAACCATTGCGTACACATGGCAGAAGTGGAATTTCCCTTGGTTTTAATGATATGTACAGTACTGAGGTTGATTAAACATTAAACAGTAAAAACATTACACAGGGGTTAATACTGAGACATTAAACATAAGAGTACCTGTAAAACAGTACATTGTTACACTATGAAAGACAAGGATATTGGTTTAAACAAAATCACAGAATGCAGCCTTAAAGGTGTAGTTTGTAAAAATTAATGGGGTTTCCAGACCTTTAAAAGGTTCAGGAAATAAATCTTTACTGAAGGGGTCTGTGGAATTTATTTTACTGTTAAAGGGAACCCTGACTACAAAAAAGTTTGCAAACCCTTAAAGAGTACCTGCAGACAACATTATACAAGGAATTGTTTTATAGCATTTCCTTAGATCGGGAGTTATACATGAAGAGGATGGTTCAAGTGGCCAAAAAATCTCCAAGGATCACAGCTGGAGAATTGCAGAACTTAGTTGTGTCAAAATTGCAATTTGAAGTCACCAACATCACCACAAGTTGTTTGGAAGGGTTTAAAACAAACAAACAAACAAACAAACAAACAAAAAAAAAACCTCTACTCTCGTCCAAAAACAAACTCAAGCATCTTCAGTTTGCCAGACACTACTGGAACTTCAAATGGGATCAGGTTCTATGGTCAGATGAAACCAAAATAAAGCTTTTTGACAACAAACACCAGAGACGGTTTTGGCGCACACAGAGAGGTAGCCATATGGAAAAGTACCTCATGACCAAGGTTAAATATGGTGGTGGCTCTTTAATATTTTTGGGCTGTTTTTTTGCCAGAGGACCTGGACATTTTGTTAGGACACATGGCATAATGGAATCATGGACTCTATCAAATATCAACAGATATTAAATGAAAACCTGACTACCTCTGCCAGAAAGCTTAAAATGGGCTGTCTTTGGATCTTGAAACTTAAAATGGCCTGTGGTTGGATCCAGCAGGATAATGATCCAAACATACATCAAAATCAATGCAAAAATAGTTTACTGACCACAAAATCAAGGTCCTGCCATGGCCATCCCAGTCCAATGACTTGAAACCCATAGAAAACCTGTGGGGTGAATTGAAGAGGAGACTCCACCAGCGTGGACCTCGAAATGTGAAGGATCTAGAGAGATTCTGTATGGACAAATGGTCTCAGATCCCTTACCATGTATTCTCCAACCTCATCAGGCATTATAGGAGAAGACTCATAGGTGTTATCTTGGCAAAAGGAAGTAGCACAAAGTATTGACTAAAAGGGTGCCAATAATTGTTGCACACGTATATTTAACAAAGATATTTTTTATATAAACATGTGTTTTGTTTGTAATTGTTTGATATCCATGAGAGCAGAGAATTTTTGTGATTTTTTTTAAACAAAAGATCAAAAGGTTAAACAATAAAGAATTTTTCACGGCCTTCTTTGCTCATATTTACCAAGGGTGCCAATAGTAGTCGAGGGTATTGTATTATAGCAGAAAGGAGTGGAGCGGGGAATGTATCTATATTAACAGAGTTAGTATTCTTCTTGTGATAACCTTAATGCCTATAATCATGATTACAAACTCAAAAAATATTTAAATGTTATCATTTTTGTCCCTGATCTGTTGTTGTTGTCCACAACATTCTGTAATGATTTCATTTTCATTCTACACTGCTGGAAGTTTAATGTACATGTTTCCCCCCCTCTCAGTCATCTTCTAAACTATTTCCACACTTCAATCCTCAATAACAAGTTCCTCATATATATTATGCTGACTGAGAGTTTAACAGCTTAGCTTGTGCCATAGAGGAGATTTGGCACGGTTATAACACTTTTTACTTAGCCAGTTTCATGAAAAGTAGACGTTAGGCTATGATTCTGATAAACATGCATGTGTTACCCATACAAAGAAAGGAAAGAAGGACTAGAAGCAGGGATTATTTATTAAATGTCTGCAAGACAACCGTAACCTACAAGTCGGCCACATTCCTAAAATTCGTGTATCGTTTTACAGCCTACGAAACGGAAGGTTAATAAAGTTAATAAAGTTAAAGAAGTCTGTTCAAACACTACTCTGATACCGCATTATGACCAGTGGCGATAACGCTGGTCAGAACTGACTGCAAAATGTATTTAAATAAATAAATAAATAAATAAATAGTTAAATGTAGCCTAGTAAAAGTTTGTTTACTGAAGTACCAGCACTAATGTAATTCACTATCTGACCAACAGGAGGCAGATTTGTGTTCAAACTGTATGGGAAAGGAAATCGGTCACGTGGCCAAACTAACGCTCCAATCAGAATGCACCCGAGCGCAGCAGTATCATTTCAAACAGTTGGTTCGGTGTGAAAAGCAACAGGCATGTTGTGCGGTTACTTCGTGTCTTTTTTTACTTTAAGTGGGCAAGCTCTGGTTTTGTCTTTAAGTTTGTAGATGTTACGCATTTCTTGTGCATAAATTAAACATAGAATCTTACTGAATGTGTCGCTAAAGATCCTTTTGTTTCGGATGTCAGTGGCACGACTCAATGGACTCGCACATTATCACACCAGGTCCTTACCGAGCCACTAAACTGGTGAGAGAGAAAAAAAAGATGCTTCAAAAATGTTATTTGCTTTGCTCTTTTTGAAGCAGTTAGGTTGTTTTTGCATGGTTTATTTGTTTGTTTGTTTGTTTGTTTGTTTAAATAATTTACCTTTAAACCTTCGGTTATGCACGTGAAGATGGTTTTGTTTTGCTGTGCTTGAAAGGATCACTACGTGGAAAGCATCAAGCCAGTTTCTCATCATTAAACTCATCTAACTTCAGTCATCTGTCAAGCCAAAATTGTATTTGTTTTGCAGTGGAATGAAGTGACTAAGCTTTTCCGGGCGGGGATGCCTGTGAAGAAGCATCGACAGCACCTGAAGGCTTATCCGAGCTGCTTCACTGCCACCTCAGCTGTAGACTGGTTACACGACCTCCTCAGACACAACTGTAACTTTGGACCCGAGGTCACCAGGCAGCAGACTGTCCAGCTTTTAAAGAAGTTCTTAAAAAATCACGTCATTGAGGATGTAAAAGGACGATGGGGTATGGAGGACTTGGAGGACAACAGTCAGCTCTACAGGTATTCCAGATTAACAAATTGGCTGTGTTGTACATTCCATTCATCTTGACTAACCACTTAATCCTGGTCAGGGTCATGGTGGATCAGGAGCCTATCCTGGGGCGTGAGGAATGAACACACCCAGGATTAAACACCAGTCCATCACTGGGCAACACGCACACTCATTCATACAGTCTGTCATACTTGGGGACAGTTTAGAGTTGCCAGTGTGCCTACCAGGATGTTTTTGGTAGAAAGGAAACCCGGACGAAATACATGTGAAAGCATGGAGAACATGCGAAACTACACACAGATAGAACCTGAGCTCAGGGTTGAACCAGGGTCCCTGTGCCACCGTGCTGTCCTCATTGTAAATGTTTTCTGCTTGCCATGGGTGCATGGTGGTGCAATGGTAGCGATTGTCAGGGTTCCTCCTACCTTGCAGAAACATGCTGATAGGTAGATTGGCTCAGAAAAATTGGTCCTAGATGTGAATGTGTGTGCGTGGTGCCTTTGATAGATGTGCATCCCTTACAGGACCTTCCTGTAGATCTACCTTACTGAAGATAACTTCTACCTTACTAGCTCCAAGCATAATTGTGCCCACCTGACCATCTAATCATTGCCTTAAGAAATTCTTGATCAACTAAAATAGGTGTGTTAGATTTTGGTTGGAGATGAAACCTGTAGGAAGGTAGATCTCAAGGAAGAGGGTTGGTGACCACTGCCTTACAGGGTGTATTCCCACCTCATGCCCAGTGTCCATGGGATAGGCTCTGGATCAACTGTGACCCTGAACTGACTTACCGAAGATGAATGAACAAATGAATTACTTGGCAGGTTTCCACCAACATCTCCACTGAAGCCGATCCCTGCTGGTTCTCAAGGCACAAGGAAAAAGAGTTTGTCTTTGAAAGACAGAGAGAGCTTCTTCAAATTGAGAGGTGCCAGGAGATTTGACAAAGAAATCCAAGTGAGTGTTAAACGACATTGTTGGTTTATTGACTTCTCATATGATTCGTTTTACAAATCTCAAATCTTATTCCATCCTGAAGGAAAATGTAGCTCCAACTGTAGAAGATACTTCCAACGGCTCACCCACAGAAGAGGATGTGCACTATAGAGAAATCACAGAGGAAGAAATTCTGGATATTTGGAAGAATGTAACATTAACACAGTAAGTTGCAGGGTTTTTCTTTTTTTTTAAATTTTTATTTAAGTTAAGATGTGATTTTGTTTCACTGCTCTATGAAGGAATGTTTAAGAAAGGGACAAATAATTTGATTGTGTTTTTACCAGTTTACAGAAGTTGCTGGGTTTGCCATCTCTTGAAGATGTTTTGAATCCAGCAGAAGTCAATTCTCACTTCATTGTGTATAACATGACCAAAGTGAACAAGCATGGAGTTGTTACCTTGGAAGATAAGACGGGTAAGAAAATCTGTCTAATTATTAAATACCACTGCTTACTGATGGTTGTTCTGATCATGTTTTAATGCTTTAGCTTAACTATATTGTACAATGGTTTTATTTCCAGATGATCTGCCCCACTGGGTTTTGTCAGCCATGAAATGTCTCGCAAATTGTAAGTATAATTGTAATTGAAATCTCTAATGATAAGATGCCTTATTCCATATGACTACACATTAAGAATAATAATTAAATATTTACCTTCACTTAACGGTCCCTCCAGGGTTTTGCGATCGCAGACATTAACGCAAAATCAAGGAAACGCCCCAATATTCACAGAAGCAGTTTTTCAAAATTACCGCATATTTTCTGCAGATTTTGGCCATGATGCATCATGTGATGTCATTACAATGCGCATTCAGCCAAAGCCCTCTTCAATTCAGCTAAAAGGTCTCATTTACTAACAATCAGTGCGAAAGACCATGCAAAACAATTTAGTGTAGCTGCAATTTCGCCAGTTTAAGTAGTTTTCCACAAAGTCTTATCGCAAATTTTGAAAAAAGCCACAGCAAAATCAAGCATTTTTGGCTGCAACAATCACACACAAAAACACCACAAAATCCTGTATGTACTGATTTATTTGGTGGTGCCTCTTTGTATGTAGTATCATTTGACTTTATTTTTGCAGTATATTTTTAGAGAAGTGTTGAACGCATGATGACTCTTTAGAGTTCTAAAGATACTGCTATACAATTGGAGCAATTGATGCATCTCTGTGTGTGACCAAAAAAGCACAACACACTGAATAATGTTTAGTTATGGGAGATAAACCTTTTCTTTGAAGTATATTTTGAAGTAAGTTTTCTAATTATATATTTGGTTTTTGTATCTTTCTTGCATTCTAAAGGGCCAAAGTTTGACCAGCCATCTTACACAGGCTTTGAGAGGGATGTCTTCAAATCAGTGTCTGACTATTTTCACAGTCTTCCTCAACCAATGCTGACCTTTCAATACTATGAATTGTTTGTTAATGTTCTGGGTATGTATGAAATTGTTTGTTAATGTTCTGGGAATGTATGAAAATAGTCATATATCCAGTTGTTTTTCAATACCATCCAAAATATAGGTTGCAATATTATTCAGTTGTAAATAGGTTGCAATGTAGGATTTAGTTGTAAATGGTTCTGTTGGGTTCTGTTAATGGCCTTTGCTGAATAAGGGGAACCTACTTAAATGGTGTTACTCTTGAAAATAATATATCAGAATTTCATCCCTCTAAATAAGGAATCTGCAAAATTTTTGTTTAACAGAATTAAACAGATAATTCCCAGACCCCCTAACCATTTGCCATTCTGTAGCCAATACTGGCTTGAATTTCTCTGATTGTAGGTTTACTCGATTTATAATGTTGTTGTTTTTTTAATTAAAAATAAATAAATAATAAAAAAAATATATATATATATATATATATATATATATATATATATATATATATATATATATATATATATATATATATAATATATATATATTTTATATATATATATATATATATATATATATATATATATATATATATATATATATAATATATATATATTATATATTATATATATATATATATATATATATATATATATATATATATATATATATATATATATAATATATAAGCCATGTGGTACTGAGAGGCTGATTAGCCCCCCGTACTTGAAAATGGAGCATTCACTTATTTTGGTAATATAAATATTTTAATGATATCGGAAGACCTGTGCTACCTTATGTATTATTTGAAATTTTGAAATAGATTACACTAAACCTCATTTTCTCTAGTTTAGTTTGTATTCTCATGGAAAAGTCCACCCTGGATAACTTGCATATACATATTTATAACTAATATGTGATATTCCATGGTATCCAATATTTATTTTATGAAATTAAATTCAATATTGATTGTTTTTGTTTAAACTTCTTTAATTGACACGTTGTTCTATTTTCACATTTATTAATGGTTTCTAACGTTACCCAAAATGCTTTTTGGCTACCCACTGTTATTTGCTTCGTGTCTGCTCAAAGCGACTGGTATAGCAGTGCTTTAGTCCTTCAATCTGTCCAGCTCTCTCAACCCCTTATCTGTACACTCTGCTAAAACAGAGACATTTCCAAAGGTTCAAACTTTCATGTACACAACACCTTCCTCGATCAACGCCACTGTTCTTGATATCTCTTTGATTGCTACCTAGCTGAACCGGGTCACTCAGTGTAACTCCATCTTATAGCTGCTTTGCATTCTGAGAGTTTGAGTACAATGTTTGCTGACTTACCTAATTCTACATTGGGTTTCTTATTAATATGATGCTGAAAATTGGTGAGTGAAAAAGAACCTCTTTCTCATTTGTTTTTTTGTTAAAAAAAATTGCTTCTGATAATATAACTGCTAGCTGTGACATCAGAGTAGAAGACAACCATTAACTTCTCGCAGGAACCGCAAAAATACCGCATAAGTGAGCAATTTAGCACAAACATAGCAAATATTTTATTGTTTCAGGGTGGAATTTTCCTTTACTACTGGAGTGGCATATAGACTCATGAGAAAGCCTTGTGTGGCTGGCAAGCCATTAGTTCTCGACCATGATATAAAAAATATAATGTATGTATATAAGAATAATAATGTAATATAGTAACCATATTATATCCAAATATCTATTTAGCCATCGGCTGTAATCACAAGGGCCAAAACACAGTATTAGAATGAGGTGGATGAAATAATGGCTGATATTTGGCTTTTCTTTTTACTCAAAGGCAGAAAGTTCAAGTTACCCAACATTAACAGTTTACTCCTGCAATGGTGCTTTTGTTATTGTGTACTTTTTAAAAACTAACCCTCCTATGTGCCCTGACTCCAAAAAACGTCCCTTTTTTCCTCTCACATTTCTTACCTTCTTGTTTGTTGTTGATGTTGTCTTGTCTGATCCTTTGCTAGTTTTGTGCGGTTATGCCACTGCTCCCAGTACTCAGCGTGGAAAGCGTAAAAACCTGGAGGAGCTGAGCTGCCCACAGCCGGCTAAAGCCCCTCATCTGAACTCTGCCAATGCATTTAGATCCACTGAGTGCCTCTTGTTGAGTTTGATAAGAAAGGAGTCATTTGAGGAGACTGAGTCCCCCATGAAAGAGGTGTTTGCCACTAAAATTAAGACCCAGTTTGCAAGCTCAAGGGCACGCTCCAATGGACGTCTACTTAACAGGTTTCCACACAGGAGCAGCTCTTTGGAAAGAATCCTGGATGAATCTGCAGATTCTTGCCCAAAATGGGAGCTCTTCAGGTCTGCTGAAAGTCTAGCATCCTTCAGGACTAACAGCACTGACAATTCTTCTCCTCAAGGAAGTTCTCCAGCAGATATGGAGCCTAAACCTGATGTTTCTTCCTCCATGTCCTGTAACACCTCCCCAAGCGAGACTTGTCCCAGTATAGAGACTTCTCAAAGCAACAGCAGCTCAAGCTCCTATCTCTCAGAATATCAACCCACCTGTCAGAGAACTGCCAGGCCTCGGCCCAGAAGCATCGGGAATTGTCTTGATATATTGGAACACAGAGAAATGTCAGCAAGTTGTTTTAGCATCAATGCCCCAATAGCAGAAATTACTATGAGACCAGACTTGTCCTCCTCTACTGTTAATCTTAGAGGTCCTGGGTTGGTCCGTTTGCATGGAAGTTGCTTGGATGTCAGCACAGGGCCAAGTAATAGCAGACGTTGTCACAGCACTCTGGATCTGTGCAAGCCTGTTGTGCAGTCTCGTCCCTCAATGTCTTCTGTTGCACGTCGCCTGAGTCCTGAGCAAAGTAAGGCCTGCATGTGTCTGTCCATAGCACCATGAGTGTTCTGCTTGTCTTGGTGTGGCTTGTGATCGCTGTGTGTATAACCTCGCTTTTAACATGCATGCCCGTAACTTTTTAGCATTCGTTTTAACTTTATTTTCCTCTCTTTTGCATGCTGTTTTTCAAGTCAGCCAATTTGGTATTGGGGAGAAAACGTTTTTGTAAATGTTCTGATTTCAGTTATTTTGAATACATCATAATTTTTTTTTATTTATGTTTGTACAAATATTTTCATCTGTGTGTGTGTGTGTGTGTGTGTGTGTGTGTGTGTGTGTGTGTGTGCGCATTTATAAAATGTTTTTCATTTTCATGATTGAATTTATGCGAGAGTCCATGAGGTTTATTTTTGTACTCGTATGCATGCAGTAACAAATTAGTGAAATGCACTTTTGCCGTTTGATTTTACTGAGCGAGCGAGAGAGATCATGATCATGCAGGAATGGAACAAGAATGTTGGAAACCAAAATATGAAGCTGAAATATAGGACTTTATTTATTTTTGAGCTGTTTGTATGAACGATGTGCATGGATAGCATCAGTGACTGTGTTCTGTATGATTGGCCATGTTGCTAAACTGAGAGTGCTATTTCCATTTTATTGCATTTGCCTTTGTATGTTGTACTTTGCTATAAACCTGTTGACTGGGGGGGTTCGCAGGCTTGCTGCAGCCTGCATTGGAGCGTCTTGCCATCGAGGCACTGCAACTCTGCACCCTTCTCCTTCCTCCGGGTTCTCGCCGCAAACTACAACTGCTCCTGCGCATGATCTCGCGCATGAGCCAGAATGTGGACATGCCTCGGTTGCATGACACCATCGGCACACGCACACTGGTAAGGAACAACTGTGTCCTGTCACAGAGATCGTTCGGTAATGTAACTAGTAGCAGTTACATTCTCTCTGCCTCTCATGGACGTATTCTATTCTTGTTTTATTATGGGATGTTCAGATACAGCGTGCCCCTTTTTCTGTGTGTGGGTGTGAATGCAGATGGTGCAAACATTCTCTCGCTGTGTATTGAGCTGTGAGGAGGAAGTAGATCTGGATGAGCTCTTGGCCACCAGACTTCTGTCCTTTTTAATGGACCACCATCAAGAGGTACTCCAGGTACCCATGTACCTGCGTATTGCTGTTGAACACCATATCGCCTACCTCAGATCACAGGTGAAGAATCTCATCTTTTATCATATCACTCGGAGCAGAAATATGTTGTTAACCAGACTGAAATGAGTGTTTGTGACTTTTTCATTCCCACTGTTAGATCTTGGTAGTATAAAGGGTCACAGATCATACTCTAATTTAAATATGCTGCCTCAGAAGTAGTTAAAAGAATATAAAATTCCGTTATAAATTGTACTATTGGCACAATTCACAAAAATGATCGTATAAAATACAATATAGTACAATCAACATATAATAAAGTTACAAAGTTTGCAAAGCTTGAAAACACTACAGCGAGCTGTATTATAAAGGAGGTGTCAGGTTTCAAAATCAACTGTTACATGCTAGGTCTATAATGTATACCTGTTTGGAATGCTTGGAGAAAAAAAAGATACCTTTTCTGAGGGCAACCCATACAGTAAAAGAGTAGTATTGAGTAGTATTTAGAGTTGTATCTAGAGTACGGTATGTCTGTGGGTTGCAGACTTCAGGCAGTAATCAACTGCAGAGGATTTGCAAACAGGTACTAAACATTTCATATGGTTCTACATTTGTCATTTATCTTTTTGTTTCCCCCTCTGAAATGAAGAAAGTACAAATAGAAAATGCTGTGATTCGAATGTCCGGGTGTATAGAGAATGTCCGGGTGTATTAAAACAGTCCCAGTAAACTGCACTGGGCATAGTGCATGGATGCTCACACAGCGTGAAGTATTCATACTTGCGCTTCCTGTGAGCATGTCCTCTAAGAGGCAATGTCTTATGAGCCACACAAGAATTTATTGAATTACACAGTGAAGAAAGGCAAAAACAGAAGATATCGAACTAGTGTTTAAATCCACAATTCTATTCATCACTGATTAATAATGCTTTAGTTTGTATTTTTATCAAGCTGCTGCAGTTTAGATCACCTACACCTTCACATTTAGCAGCACAAAGCCGCAGCAAACGTCTACATGAAAGAGTCTAGTTGAATGAAAATAACTGCTCTCACCCAGCATATTGTTCTTGATGACTAGCCACTATCATTCTTGTACAGAAGTGCTTTTCCAAATTGGAACAAAACCTCCTCTTCTCCACTGCAACTCTAAGTAACTAGTGTAGCTAGCTGATGCACTTCATTTAAAATCAACTCAAGAACGTTCTAAAGAACTGGCGTAGTAGCATAACACTTTTCATGACCACTATGTAAACTGGGGAAACATAAACAGAGCTAAATTAAATGTTCAGTGTTTCAGTGATGTCTGAAAAAATGGTATCGAAGCATCCTTAATAGTTGATGTTTGTATCTCAAATTTGATTGTCATGTTTAAGGCATACCTTGATTTGTTTCTTTTTGTTCCTCGTAGACGAGACACCCTCTTCAAACCTACTCATTCTGCAAACAGATCAGCACTCAGGAGTTTGAGGAGCAGAAGCTGTCTTTGTCTCAAGCAGCTGTTGCAGAACTGCTGGAGAGCATTATCAAGGACAAATGCATGTCAGTCAAGGAGAAGAAGAAGAAACTCAGACTGGTAATGACACTACAGTCTCATTTTCCATAAACGTTTCTGATGGAATACAATGTGAATTGGCGGTTTTTAAGCATTTTGTCTTCAGTTTCAGAAGGAATATCCGGACATCTACTCTCGCCGCTTCCCCACCACCGAGAGCGAGGCACAGCTTTTTGCAGATAAACCAAAGATCAAACCACCAATGTTGATTGGTATAAGGAAGGCTAAAACATTTAGCATTAGAAATTGAATACCTCTTAAAATATGTGTTATAGTGACGCGTACCTGAGCGTCGTCATGTTATGTCATGGATGCTTTAGGAGTATGGGACTTGTGCGTCATCCTTTACAGTGACTGGTTATTGCTATTGAAGTTTCATGTAAGCTCTCACTGATGTGGGTCAAACAAATTGCTGACAAATTACATGTTTGTGTTAACTTGCCTAGTGAGAGCAGGGAGAATAAGTGGTCCACATGACTGGGATTACCATTAAGTTATACTATTGCCTGGGATTGAAGTGTTTTTCATGACATTTAAAGGACAACAGTTGTTTTTTTATTAGCTTTTTTTTCTCACTTTATATATTTATTTATTTTATGTTCATAGTTGCCTTGCATTCGTGGGAGATATCAAACCTATAAAATAAAGGGCATTTCAGGGTTGGCTTTAGTGTCTGTTTAAGGGCTCTCTATTCATAGTTTGGGTACTTTTAACTTTGGTACCTTTGGGAAACTAAGCCTATCTAACTGGAACAATAGGTAAGTAGAATTTTACATGAAATGTTTACAAAAGGATTAACAGCGGTTCGTTTAAGCAAGGAGGTGTATAAACCAAATGAAGGTATGTGCTGTTTTAGAACATTATTTTTGTTGGTGTATTTTATTTAAACTTTATCAGCATTCCTGCTCTCCTTGTGTAACCATTATATCCCCCAAATTTTAACTGATATGTTCTTACTAGTTTTTGATTAATTTGTTGTGAGCTCATTTCTGTGTTTTTACCATTCAATGTAAATTCATGCTGAATTGGCACTGTAATTCCAGCATAGTAACTTGAAAACAAAATTCACATTCATGTGCTAGATTCCATATTTTCCATGATTTTTTTTTTTTTTCTGAAAGTTTATACTAAGTCTGTGCTTTATTATGGGATACATTTTTAAGTTTGCTAGGCAAGTGAAGCTTTAGTTTCAATCCACTGTGCAATGGAAATGATTTTTGCACTATTGTCATCGGATGTCCATTTAAAGGTCATCAACAGTTTATCTAACCATTTAGAGATTTTAACCTGACAGTCTAGTATTTTTAATAACATTTTCATATTTGCTTGAGTATGTTTGTTTGGATTTAATTAAAAAAATTAATTCCTTTACCCTTTTACTGAAGTCTTCTCTGGGCCAGGCTTTCCAAAAATTATTTGATATGATTGCTCCTGAAGTCAGTGTTGAAGTATGATCATGAGCAGTATTCATGGTGTGATGCTTTTGTTTAACACAGAGTTTGAGTGTTCTTAACCATGCCAGGCTTTTGTGATGTACACTTTCTATAGATTTTATGCTATGCAATAAAAGAAAATAAAAAAATTAACAGTTTGTGCCATTTGTCCCCAACAAATTTACTTGGGAAAAGTTTTTGGATTATATTCATGTACAGAATATCTTAACATCTTATTCACCCATTTTGTATATGATGTGGTTTTATGTGTTTGTGTGTCACAATTATCCAAAACATGACAATGAATGATACTGTTGACCAAAGTTAAGATTTTACTCAACTAGTTGGAGAACCCGTTTGGCCTTTCTGGATAGTATAATTAGCAAATACTTCACTGATTTTTTTTTTTTTTTCATTTTTTTGGATTGTTTTAGTTCACACAGCCAAAAAGCTGTAAAATACACTTAACATCCTTCATATGTGTGATGTGCATTTTAGGAAGTGGGGAAAAAGAATACGCATTACACCTTGGGAACCATCTATCTATTTTCTGTACTGTGTACAGGGTCCTGGGGAGCCTAGAGCCTATCCCAGGGGATACCCTGGACGGGAAGCCAACCCATCACAGGGAACAATCATGAGTGCACACACACACGCGCACACACACACACACACAAAAAAAAATCCACAACACATGTCTTTGGACTGGGGGAGGAAATCCCTGAAGCATGGAGAACATGCAAACTCCGAATCGAACCCCCAACCTCTAAGCCACCGTGTCCCCCTTGGAAGAGGGAACCAGAACTCTCCAATTAGCCAGCTCAGGGTGATAAACTGCCATAATGTAGTTATGCAAGAGAGTTTCATGAGGCAACTTGCTCTCCACTATATCTGTAGCTAAAACCATCTGTCTAAAACTTTACTGATAAGTTTTGTTTCCATCAACAGATTTTACTCCTGCAGAAGAGACATGATTTCTCATGGCACCACATTCTCACGCTTTCAACACTTGTGAACATGGTCGAAAGAAACATTTTTGTTCTCTATGGTAGATATAATATGATAACGTGCCCCTCGGGGGTGCCCTTACAATGGAGAAAACATATATAGTGTCTTAATGGCTGCCCTTTAAATGAGAAATTTTTTTTTAATAAAATGCCTTCTATGGAAGCAATACCCAAAATAGGGGTCACAACTCCATGTAGGGTAGCATGATTTACAAATGAGCAATGAGAGAGACTCGCCAATTGTATTATTTATTTACTTTTCAGATTTTTTGGATCTTATTTTCTGTGGATTCGATGAAACCAAATTTTACTAGTGCACATGCTTTTTTAGTCTTTTTTGGTATCTTGACAAAGCTGCACGAGCGTAAGAATTCAGCAAGAGAAATGGACAAATTTCCCTGCTCATCTACTTCAAATTGCATATTATGTACTATCCTAGGCTATTATTGAGTACTAAACACAAACCGGTTTTATTGCTTGGGGTCGCAGAAATTTCATAATGTTCATTTGGGGTTGTTTGCCCAAAAAGTTGAGGAACTGCTGCTGTTAGGTAACACTTATTAAATGTTTATAGAAGAACTCTCCTTAATGACACTTTGTAAGTCATTAATCTTCCACCATGGGAAATGGGGTGGGGATGACTTTATAGCTGCTATAATGTAAGTGATAACAGGCACTAACTTGTTTCACAAATGTTCCACAACAATGAACTGAAGTGATAAAATAAAAAGTATGACATTCTATTCTTTAATTGGCAAATTCCTATGGTATAAGAGGAACATGCTGTTATACAACCCCAATTCCAAAAAAGTTGGGACAGTATGGAAAATGAAAAAAAAGAAGTGTCATTTGAAAATTCAATTCACCCTGTACTATATTGAAAACCCATTATTAACACATTATTTGATATTTTACTTTTTGAATTTAATTTATTTTTGAAATCTGATGACTGCACTGACACACCCCCATACAATGACAGACGCTGACATTTGGACCTGACGCTGATAACACCTTGGATGGTCCTTTTCCTCTTTGGCCCAGAGAACATGACGGCTGTTTTGTCCAAAAACTATTTGAAATGTTTACTCGTCGGACCACAAAACACGATTCCACTGTGTTACTGTCCGTCTCAGATGAGACCGAGCCCAGAGCATTCGGCAGTGCTTCTGGACAGTGTTGATGTATGGCTTCTGCTTTGCACAGTAAAGCCTTAACTTGCATCTGTGGTTGCAGCGGCGAATGGTGTTGAGTGTACCTATATTTTAATTGGGTTACCATAAAAACATGGTGGACATCAGCCAGTCAGCTTTCAAACAGGCATTTCACACAATTAAAATGAAACTATTGTCAACTATTGTTATCTGCATTAAATGATTAGTTATTGCACTTCAGCAACACTATGGTTATCTGAATTATTAAGTTTTTATCATAATGATTAGTATTAGTGAACACTATTGTTATCCAATTGATATCAGTTTTGTTATTTGATTTAAATGTCATATTATTATTACTGACTGTGCAATGCACAACGCTATTGCTATCCAATTTATATTCTTTTTCTTATTTAACCTTCTTCTTCTTCTTCGTCTGCTTCTTATTATTATTACTACTATTATTAGGGATTCAAGCATTGGAGGTTCTGGGACCTTATTGTAATTGTTAGGATTTTTCTTTCTTTCTTCTTCTTTTTCTGCCTTAAACCGAATTGTGCAAAACAAACTAAGTCATAGAGACATGAAACTTGGTCAACAGGTAGTACTCCCTCCAGCTACTCAAACAAGCGAGATGGGTCCAATTGGCCCAATGATGGTACTAGAGTACAAGTGTTTATTAAATATTAAGACTTTGGATGTTTGATGATCTGATTAATTACACATACAAATTTAAAATAACTAAACAAACAGTTAAACATGGCTGCCATTGGCCAATCAGCTTTCAGTAGGCATCTGACAGGGTTAACACTGAGCTATCATCATGTAACTTGAATGGTAGTTTCAGGTAGTGACCCACTAATAACTCACTCAATCTTACTGTGGAGGCCACTGTGCTATTCATATTTTTGCACACATAAACAAGGATATATCTTGGTGTAGAATAAGGTGTAGAAATATTTTTTATTTCTTAGCTTGATTGTATTAGGATGTCTGATGTATCTTCATAATTCTGGTGTCAAACTACTCAGCAGACTGTGATGCTCAGAAATGATCAAAACTTTGTAAACAATATGGCCACTATACATCAATCAGTTCTAAAGAGGGGGAGCTGGTTTACACAAATAACGGTTCAAGCCAAGGTTCTGAGGATGGCTGCAAAGGATGGGGCATGGTCATTGAAAGGGGACAGTGTTTGGTTCAATTAGCAGTTTCTCAGGAACCAAAAGTCCTTTTGAGCTGAAATTTGGTGTGCAGCATGGTTCTGCTAACCTGTGATTCAATTATTGATTCTCACTTAATTACTTCAAAAACATATCCACCTTAAGCCAATCAGATTTCAGCACTGAGCTATCATTGCAAAACTTGATACATATGTTCATCTGTGGTCTCTTTATTGTTCTTTGTATCTTGGCAAGAACTGGCCACTGAGGGCACTATTTGCAAAGAGTTGCACAGATTGCCACTTGCAACTATATTTATTATAATTATTATTAGTGTTTGTACAATATGCAAACCATCTATTATCTATTATACATTATTAGCAATTGCACATTGCTAAGCAATTCTTTGATTAATTCTGAACCAATTGTTGATTTGGAAAATTTAGCTCCTGTGATCATCATACTATTTTCTCAGGAACAATCCAATCAAGTCCAATCAAGAAGAAATGTGGCATCCCGCATCTATGTGCTAAGCTATAAGTGGCTATTTGATGATGACATGGTTTCTTCCCAAACATGGACAGTATTGACCAATCAGCATGCATTTGATAGGGTGAGCAACAGTACCAACCACCTGGGTTACCCTAGCAACCGCATAACAAAACCCACTGCAATGGTAACACATGGTAGAAGTGATAGATCTGAAGAAAATGTGAAAAGTGTTATCAACACTAGATTCTGAGGCAAGTTGCTTAAGTTGGAGTGTGGTCATCTATAGGGAGTGGCTTTACTTTGGCTCACATACTGTAAGTCTGATCAAGCGAAAAAACTCTAGTTACCACCCATGATACTATTTCAACCTTTCAGCAATGCCACAGCAACACTATATCTAAGTCTATTTCGCAAGACATCTTGGACACTGCAGGTTACTGCTATATTTATTATTGAGTTTTGAGAGTTATTTTATAGTTAAATGTTAGATATTAAACATTAAAATAATCAGAATATTAATTAACAAGAATATTATCGTACAATAACAGGCCTAAAATTTAAAAAGTACAATGATCACTTTGACTATAATAAACAAAAGATGTTTAACTTGAAACTTCTCCAAAAACTGTCGGTAATTATGAATTGTAGGAGCTGCTGTACACATCCTTGTTCCTTCTTGTAAACATATATCCTTTTTGAGTTGCTGGCATGTTTAAACTATAGAATATACATCCCCAATTCTGAAAAATTTGGGACAGTATGGAAAATGCAAAAAAAAAACCCTAAAAGTGTCATTTGAAAATGTACAATACTGTATTTCTTCCACAGGAGAAATTTTAATATTACTGATGTACAGAAAAAGTAATATGGCAATAAGTAACTGCAAGTCACTCTTAGTGAAAGTTCAGTCTAGCACCTTTAATATTTCTTCGGTTCGTCCTGAGGGTTGAACACTAAAAGGTTCTCTGGAGAACTACTGTATACTACTGAGTTTTCCCTATCAGAGAAGGGTTCATGTAAACCCCTTTAGGAAGGCAATGATCCTTAGCTATCCAAAAAAACACAAAGAACCCTCTGAGTATGTACAACAATTACTAAGAATCATAGTTTTACAGAGTTCGATACCGAATGACGTTTTTAGTGTGTCATTTTCATTAAGTTTGTTTTGTAAAAGGCATACCTGTCCAATACATTAAGTAAATAAACAGCTGTGCCTACACGTTAAAAAAGGTTACAGCATTCCTTGGTTGGTGTCTCTGTGGGAACCATTAAAGATTTTATGTAGAACCCTAAAACAGTGTTTCCCTTTATGAGCAGGTTCTACACTGAATGCTTTTAGGAAGCTAACCATCTAAAAACCCTTAAGAAGCACTTTTTTTTCTGAGACTGTAGTGCAAGATTTCTTAATTCATCTTGGGGACCCTCTGCCTTGGACCAATTGAAGTTTTCCTTACTAACCATTTATACTTCCCATACAGGAAACATGTGCAGATTAGTGAGTTCTTAGGACTGGAGTTAAGGACTCTGGCCCTTGTAGGGCTTCTTTTCAGAGACAATTACCGGAGAGCACAGCAGTCTATACACACACACACACACCCTTAAACAGAGGAGGTGATTTGCCTTCAGGCGATTTGTTACTGGCCAGCTTGTTATGAATAACTACAGATACTGTCAAGTGCAAAAAATAGCTGCATATACAGTATATGCACAACACAAATAAACATCTTACATTCCATTCCATAGTTTGGGTAGAAGATGCTAAAAAATTTAATTTAAAGTGATGAAAGTTGATTAATATGAATTAAGCTTTCAAAAAATAATATCATTAACAGATATGAACCATGATAATGATGATAACAATGTAATAATTGAGACCAGTCACATTTCCCTCTGAAGATTCAAGTGGAAAATCAGTCTCATATTGCTGATACTGAAAGAGTAGATACCTTGATGATTCTGCTGTAATTAATGTTTTGTATTGGTTTTTGTCAACAAAGTCTTTCCCATGCTGAGGGCACTTGATTTTCATATATTTTTTCTAGGTGCAAAAACATCAAAAACATGGCTCCTGCCTTGCTGGTTTTCAGGGGAAGTCCTCATGATTGCAAGTAGCCCAAAGATTTTTAGTGAGATGCTTTGTTCAAAGATGTTACATTCGAAGAGGGATGGATTTTGGCTTTCCTCGAGACAGCTGGTACTCCTGTTGCTTGATGATTTTTAAACATTTGCCCAACACCTAATAAAAAAACAAGCTAATTTCAGTCTAAAATAAGAAAGCAATTATATAAACTATATGGCCAAAAGTTTGTTTACACATGACCATCACACCCATATGTGATTCTTCCCCAAATTGTTGCCACAAAGTTGGAAGCAGACAATTGTATAGAATGACACTGTATGCTGTAGCATTACAAGTTCCCTTCACTGGAACTTAGAGGCCCAAACATGTTCCATCATGACACTGTCCCTGTGCACTAAATGAGGTCCATAAACACAGGGTTTGCCAAGTTTAGAGAGGAAGAATCCAAGTGGCCTGCACAGAGCCCTGACCTCAACCTCACTGAACACCTTTGGGATGAACTGGAACAACGACTGAGAACAACCGACCTAATGCTCTTATGCCTGAATAAGCAAATCCCCACAGCCAAACTCCAAAATCTAGAGGAAAACCTTTGCAGAAAAGCAAAAGTTATTATAAAGGCAAAGGGGGACTAAATCTGGAATGGGATGTACAAAAAGCACATATGCATGTGATTTTCAGGTGTCTACAAACTTATAGGCCAGATAGTAAGTAAGTATCCTGATCTGTTACCACCAGGGTTCCTAGAACTAACTCTGGAAAAGTTGGATTTAATGGTTAAAAAACCAATTCCTTACTCGCTATAGCCTGCACATGAGACTAACATCTTATAAAAGTAAGTATGAAACATTAACAGAAGATTTGTATTATCATTGTCCAATTACAAGAAACATGGTGTTGAAGTTAGTGTTTTACCTTCCTTGTGTCTTGTGGAAGAATCACGCCATCATCCCACAGTCTGCCTGATGAGAAGAACGCTGAGCTCTCTTTTTTCAGCCTTCACATAGATATGAAAAACAATAAATCACTTACCGGTAGTAATATTTTTATATTACTACTAGTTTATACTTACATTACTATGCAACATACAATACAGAAATCCTGTGAAAGTTCTACAGCTTCTGAAAAAAGCACCCCAATTCTTGAAACCATTAAGAACCAATTATTCTCTGAGTACAACAGAGTTCAGGATTAAAATGTATATTTTCTTATAATTAAATTAACCTGGTTTATTCCACAGATGTTTTTTTTTTTTTTTAAAGATGGATGAATCATTAGGTAACATAATGGTCAGCTAGGTAGCAAGAAAGTTGGGGTGTCTCTTACTGCTCATTAATGTGCATGGCCTCCTCTTCATCCTGCACCAAACCACTAGCATGGCCTGGGGCTAAAACTGACACTCTAGCATTGGGCCACAGAAACAGGAAATTGGGGTCAAAAGCCCGTCCACACTAAAAAAATTAAAAAAAAAAAAAAAAAAAAAATTAAAAAAAGAAAGAAATTAAGATTTTTTTTCTTTGAAGTTAATGGGTTGTATGCAATGTTGTGTGTGCTGTCACACACATAATACACTAAATCACCAATTTGTGTTACTGACCATGGCATAGCTGTCACCACCATGGCAGCCTCCAATGACCACAGTGATCTTAGGAGTAGATGCACAGGCCACTGCAGACATCATGGATCCCTGAGCTTTGAGTACCATAGTGTTGGACTCTGCCTGGGAGACAAAAACATAGAATCTACTTAAGAAATGGACTCAATAAGTTAATTAAAATACACTATATGGCCAGAAATATGTGGACACCTGACTATCATACCCATATGTGGGCCTAACTGTTGCCACAATGTTGGAAGCAGAGGAGTGTCTAGAACAGTGGTCGGGAACCTATCGCTTGTGAGCCACATGTGGCTTTTTGACAAAAATAGTGTGGATGGTCAGGTGTCCACAAACTTTTGGCAGCATAGTGTGCATACATGTCCTATCTTCCTATTTCACATTATGCTACAAACAGATGGCTAAAGCTGAATTAAACTTGTGTGCATGGTAAAATGTGGCCAAGAGTTTTTATGTGTATTGTACACAAAACAGTACAGTATTCCATGCACATATTGATCATACATTAACAAAATGATAGTGCTACAAAAACAATTATAATAATACATTTTAAAGTTCAATTTGAGTGGTCTTTTTTTAAAATAACTTTTCATTGTCATTTCAGGGTATACATTAGCAACTTTATGAGAAAATTGCTCTACTGCAAGTAGTTAGTTTACTGTTTCATCACAAGAGCTTGATGCCGAATGTGAATTTCATATATTAACATTACAGCTGTACCTTGCCTTGGGAGAGAGTGTGCCAAGGCTCTGGTGCTGTGTTCTGGAGGAAGATGAGTGGGATGTCTCTCTGCTCACACAACTGAACAAAATGGCTTCCTTTCAGACAGGCTTCATATGTTAGCTTGCCATTATTGGCAACAATGCCAACCAAATGACTGAAAAACAGGAATAAAAACACAGTGTTGGTAGTATTCACTGAAAAAGATTCTTCTACCACATCAGGACTTCCATGAAAGATCATTTTGGTCTGTGACAAATAATCCCATAATTTCAAATAATTGTCCATTTTCAGCAGACCAGCTTCTTGTTTTAGTTTTGCTATATATAAAATTCTTACTAGGGCTGCAACAAGTAATTGATAAAATCAATAACAAAAACGATAATTAAAATAATCAACAATGAATTTCATTATGGATTAGTTGGGTCTGTGACGTCACTGTGTATAACCCTCACATCAGTGACATTACTTCACAATGGTGAAAAACGCATTTCTATGAATAAAACACATCTGAAAAACAGCGGAGTTCACAGATTGAGATACTGCGGGAAAAGTGCACGGTCCAGGTCGTCCAAAACATAAGAATGTTTCATATAAAACGCTTCAAACAAACTTGTAAGTGTATTAACGTGGCTTGTCGTGTCAGATGCTGCAACAGATGCGCGTGCTGTTTAATGAGTTCCAGTAAATGTTAGAAATCTGTATATGTTAGAAATCCACACCAGTATTTCCATTTTACATAAAGCCTCATCCTGACAGCGAGTCTCCATTAAACTTCACTGAATGAGCGTGAGTCCACGCATGCACGTCAATCAAACAGCGCGCAATAGAAAGGAAGCGCAATAACTCTGACTAAAATATTAATTTTGATCAAATATGTTGTTTGATGCTATATTTAGCTTTATTTAGAAAAAAAGGAAAAGTGTTTTTTTTTTAATGAGAGCAGTAGCTGTAATGGTGTTATAACATGTAATTGTATATAAATGTAATAAGTGTCACACATTTACAGAATAAAGGAACATGTTACTGTGTTTAAATGAGTGAATGTGTGTGTTACTGCAGAACATTCAACCTCTTATCAGTTAACACTTTTTTAGCATTTTTAATATAGTGATTTAAGTTCTCCTTTAAAAGTTGTGGACAATTCCTTTTTTTTTGTTTTCAAAATATAATGTTAATATTTGAAAAAATCCTTTGCACAATGTATCACATAACCCACATCAATACATTTAATACCTTTTTCACAGAATTCAATTTACACAATGTTTGAAGGACAACATTGGGCAGAATGTGGAATAACGTTTTTTTTGTGTGAAAAAATACAGAAAATAAAAATTGGCATTTTAATCAAACTAATCGATTAATCAAAGAAATAATCGACAGATTAATCGATTATCAAAATAATCGTTAGTTGCAGCCATAATTCTTACCCTTCAATTTTGGCAAATCCAGTCACAAGAGTGGTACCGTAGAGAGACTTAAACTCCTGGAACCGACTGCCATCAGTCAGCCGACTCACAATCTAAACATGTAAAGACAGAAAGAGAAATGTTTTTGTGCCATACTTTTTCTGCAATGTGTAAATGTTTGAGTATATGTAAATCTCACCAGTTTGACATCCATGCTAAAATTGTAGCTCCTTGGTGCAAGGCCCATAAGCTCCTCAGCATTATACAGGGGCTCCTCCATCTCAGCGTTGTCCTCCTCTGGGAGCTCAAAGTTTAGAGTGGAGATGATGTTCCTGGTGCACTCATATGCCTCACTCTCCACAGCAGCATAATGATCAACGCAGCCACTCACCCTGGCACAATAGGACACTAATACATGAGAAACTACAGCAGCTCATCATATCAAACAATATTTAACTCTTGGTTTTAGTAAAAACATATAACATGCATGGCAGTAATGTCATAAACGCAGTATAAAACTATTGTTGTTGTGTATTAAAAATATTGCAGTAATGTACTGAGACAAATCCTAATACTTATAAATAGCTATTGTTTCAATGTTTTAGGGCCATCATCATAAATGAAAGTAGTTAATACTAGTTGAATGACTACATAGTAACCATATAGTTAAAAAAAAAAAAAAAATCACCCTGGCACTATGCTCCCTACTTGTCATCCAACTGGTAACACCTACTATCTAAGTTGATTATTAGTATAGTTATTATAGTTATAAACCTAATTCATCTAAAGCTCAATAACTTACAAGTAGTAAAGAAAATACATTAAAAAATAAGTAAAATTAGTAAAATAAGTAGTAATAACTTGAAAATATCTACCATTTTTATAAAACATGAAAAAACAGTTAGAATGCTATATATTACAAATATAAAATACAGGGTCATTGGAAATGACTCATGATTACATTAATTCTATATTATGCTTCATATTGTCTTAACATAGCAAATATTATGAATTCTTGGATAATACATTTAAAGTTTAATGGTCTGGTCTGCACTTATATAGCGATTTTTAACCTTAGTGGTTCCAAAGCGCTTTACACTGGTTCTCATTCATCCATACACACTCAGACACCAATGATAGCAGAGCTGCCATGCAAGGCGCTAGCTTGCCATGGGGAGCAACTTGGGGTTCAGTGTCTTGCCTAAGGAAACTTCGGCAAGTGGAGTCAAAACTGCTTTAGAGAACTGATCAGCCACACAGTGTCCATTTCTATAAGAATTCCTGTTAATGATCCATTTTTAACACAATGCCATTAAACATGCTTAAGGTTAACCCTATAAAGCTATTCAGGAGAGATACATTATACTACTGAACCCACAGCTCAATTAAGGAATTCACTCACTCTGAGTGCAACTTGGCCCCTCCAAGATCCTCAGGAGTCACTTCTTCACCTGTAGCAGCTTTAACTAACGGAGGGCCACCTAAAAATATGGTTCCTATCCTGTGCACAATGACAGCTTCCTCTGCCATAGTGGGGACATAGGCTCCGCCAGCAGTGCATGACCCACAGACCACTGCCACCTGCAGGCACAAAAATAACACATTGATTGCAGGCTCTGACTTCACTTTGGATCTGACAAGCACCAAGCTGGGAAAAGTGCTATTGAAAAGCACCATTATTAAATTAAATATATTGTGATGATTATAAACCTGCATACAAAAAAAAAAATTTTTTTTATAAAAAATAAAAAGGATCATACCTGTGGAATCTTCATTGCTGACATTATAGCTTCATTGTAAAAAACACGACCACCATGGTTCTTATCAGGAAATATATCTGACTGTTAACAGAATTTTTAGAACTGTTAGTGCAACTACAGTGGCTTTATATTGATAGAAGAGCTTAGGATTGTTACAGTGCATCTTACCTGAAGAGGTAAAAATGCACCACCACTGTCAACCAAGTACACACAGGGGAGCCGATTCTGCATGGCCACTTCCTGAGCTCGAAGCTGTTTCTTTACTGTAATAGGGTATGCTGTGCCTCCTTTCACCGTGGCATCATTAGCAATGAACACACACCACAGCCCATTTATTTTACCAATACCTGTTATAAGCAAAAACATCACTGTATACTGAGAGAAAAGGGGGGGAAATACGTACAATAAATAGATATCTATGATCAAATCATGTTATTTCTAGATTCCTCTCCAAAATAAATTATTAACACTAGGCCCTACTTTTTTAAATCTACAATGTAGGTGTACAATAAACTTCTGAATTACAATATGATTTATTGCATGTGTTATTCTTTCTAATTGAGGAGGGCACTGTAGCTGCTCATGTACACTAGTTTCATGAAGGATGGAAGCTTGGATTTATTTTAAAACATGAATCGTAGCCAGCTAACATTACAGGATATGCTCGAACAAAGATAGCGAAATGTTCCACAACAAAGCAAGGTATGTTTGGAAAAACAACCTCAGGCTTGGCGGTTCAGTAAAGTACCTGTAAGACAGCCGGCTGATGGGATGTCTCCATAGGGTAAACCGAGTCCAGCAAAGGAAGACAGTTCTACATAATCATCATCATCCAACAGCATGTGGAGTCTGTCTCTGACTAGAACCTTCTTGTTTCTCTGTGTATGTCGGGCGATGGCATTTTCCCCACCTGCCTTTAACACTTTCTCCCTAAGCTCTAGATACCTAAACAAAAAAAATCTCACTTGAATCAGGTGTTCCATATAAAACCATTAATTAAAAATCCCTGAAACTCTGAGATCACTGACCCCTAACATGCAGTTACTGAATAAGTCAAAGATTTTTACACATAAATTGGCAAAATATCATGAAAATAAGAGGTCACATTTAAATTGTTGTGGATTCAATAATCCGGCATTAATTTTTTTTTAGTGTGACACAGTTAGAAATCTCTTATCACACTAATGACTTTGTATTAGATGCGTAATTGGAGTGGATTTTATGTCAGATTGGTTGACAATAAATCATGCTTTTAATACCCAAAATGTATGAGTCATACTTGGTATTGTATAGATCAACGAGTGATTATATTTAGCACATGTCCTCATCACCCTTAAAATTTGTGGCTACGCCACTGCTACACAGTGACAGTGACAAAACACTCTGTAGACTGCACAGCAGGAAAAAGTGTATAAACAAGCTGTTTCGTTTAAATAACTTAATCATACCTTTGCTGACATGACTGGCTGTTCTGTAAATTTGCTTCAAATACATGTCTGTGAATAAGCTGGCATACACCATCTACTACTGGAAAAGCATTTGGCAAACTTCTTCTGTGTACACTTGAGCTCATGCACCGTTGTAACACTGCCTGATGTGTGCAGATGGGCTGCAGATTGTGTCTTAGGAATTTCAGTGGTCTAGCTGAGCTGAAATGAGTGCACTGACATAGACAGCAGTTCTTTTCCGTGGTCCTCAGTAGTCTTTGGGTGCATAACTGGTTTGTGAAGCATATCCTTCCATTTACTCGAAATAAGCTGGCAAAATAAAAGAAAACGCACAATGTTATTTACAGTACAGCAACTTTTGCTACATTTTCTGACTTTCTTCTGAGCTGTCATCAGGATTTACTTAAGGTTACGGATATGGGTAATCAAATAATCCTTGACCTGAACTTCGATTTGTTTTATGCAAGTGTGTCAAAGGTCATTTGGGTTTTGCAAAAAAAAATTATTCAGACTCAGACATGTTTAATTAAACGGCATATACGTACAACGCATGAAAATGTATTCGTTCTGAATAACTGTCTTACCTTGACATACAACGATACATAGCTACAAGAGCACGAAATTGTTTTATTTTTGCGCCGTGGTACAGTCAAACGTGTCTGGACGGAAACAAAACACCACGCAGAACGTTCCGGGCCAAGGTGCATTAAACGGATCTTTCAGGACATGACCAATAGAGAGCAGTGTATCCTTGTTAAGTGAATGAAAACGCTCCTATCATAAGAGCGACATTTGGGTGTCTCTCGTACTCAGCTAACAATCATTCTTTTCTAGAAGGTTTGTTTTTGGTTTCCGTAACGCTCTCAGAGCAAATGGGGTGGGGTTTTTTTGTTCTTTGTTTTTTTTTTTAATATTCCAGGATTTTTTTAACGGCAATATAACGTTCGCTTTTCTTTAGCCTAGAGAACGTTCCCATAACTTTCAGAAAACTTTGCGGTAAGAACGTCCCCCTAAAATTAGGGAAACTTCGAGTGTTTATTTATTTAGTGTTTAGTATTTATTCTACAACCACTGTAAGAGTGCACAGTGCACAGTTAATGTATGTACAGTTGTGGTGTGAACGTATGACACACCTTTCAGAGCGTGACGTAACACCTACGGATTTTGCCCCTCCCCCTCAACCTCTGGTTGGTTTAAGTGCAAAGATGGCGTCCATCATGGAGGGGCCGCTGAGCAAATGGACTAATCTCATGAAGGGTTGGCAGTATCGTTGGTTTGTTTTGGACTATAACGCGGGACTGCTGTCATACTACACTGTAAGTATGATCCCAACAAACGCATTACATTAGTCAGGACGGTAATTTTATCTAAGTGAGGGGTACAAATCGAGAAAGAAAAGAGCACTTGAGTTGAGAATCTCAGCTGGTTAGGGCGGGGTTTTATGAGTGACAAAGACAAGGAACCAATCTCGGGATTTACTACGGAGCACGTTAGCCAATAAGCAGCCAGAACGATCGATGTTGCGCCCTAGAATTCCAGCGAGGCTACGACGCATTGAATGTTATGGCTAGATACTGTTAGTTGGAAGAATGTAAGGGTGGTGGTCGTCTCAACGTCATGTGATACTTTTTGTCTGGTCTGGACGCCTTACAAATGACAAAAAATACAATTCCAGTCTTCAAACATGTCACATTTATAATTTAATATAGATTTTAGTACAATACAGTATCCAACGTTAAGATAATATCTTAACGTTAAGTTGAGGGCTAATAGAGCTAGCTTAAAAGTGATGAAATCTCGCTAGCTGGCTACAGGTTCAGTGCTGTCTTTTGTCTGATAGCATGTTGTTCTCATATCTGTTAGCACTGCTATTTGAGATAGGAAACGACATAGCTGATATTCTTGCAAATGCTTGTAGAGTGTACTGTCACTTGTTTTCAGAACAGGTGCTTACAATGGGAGACTGAACAACATGGTTTATGTCCGTGAGCATATAGTGCTGGATGTCTCACATTGAATGGGAAAGAAGTCATTCAGGGGTATATAGATCAAATGTATAATAGTTGATGAAAAGAGCATGTATGAGTAAACACAATCCAAATAAAAGCTGCTGTAAGATTTAATACACTTAACTGGCTGTGGATAGGGCACACAGGTATGCTTTCAGGGTGTACAGTAAACGACACTGTTGCTATGCCCAATTTTCTTCCCCAGGTGTAACAGAAAGAGGCCATCTTTGGACCTGGTTAGTTGTTGTTGTTGTTGTTGTCCCCCCCCCCCCCCCCCCCCCATACTAGATTAATAGTATCATTTACTTTATTAATCCATCTTATAAGTGTAAGTGTTCCATGCACTGTTTGTGGTAAACATCCTTCAGCCCTTCATTCCTGGTCAGTTTGTAACCAGGTTGGTGGACTGTTGGTGAACCCAGCAGTGACTCAGGTGATCCATTTGTACCAGCACTCCACCCTGTAAGATGCCTCTATCGTGTCAGTGCTGAGCTGAGGATGGTCCACCACCTAAATAGTGCCTTCAATAGCTAGCTCAGTTAGTAGAGCGGAGTACTATAGGTGCTAAACTGGATATCCAAATCTGGCTCGGAGGACAGTTAGCTCTTGGGCAGTAGTGGCTCTGTGTTACTGCTCAGAGGGTCAGGGGTTCATTGCCAAGCTGCCACTGTTGGCACTTGAGCATGTCTATCCCATGTTTGGCCCAAAAGGACCCATGTCACACCCCTCTTCATCTCCCTCCACTGGCTTCCTGTAACCGCCCGTATCAAATTCATGTATCAAATATATCGCTCTGCTTGTATTTCCTCATTTGTAAGTCACTTTGGATAAAGCGTCTGCTAAGTGAATAAATGTCAAATGTAAACGTCTATCATGCCTGACCCTGCATTCTAACCCCATGAGAAGAATTGCCCTGTATTGTAATGTGTGAAGTAACTGCTTTCTTCTTCCGGTCAGAAAGGTGGTCCCTTTCTAGTAATGATCCAGGTAGTGTGGGTATATAAACCAATTAAATAAATGTCCAAAATATATGGCAGCTATGAGCTGTATTAGGCTGTACCAACGTCATGGATGACACACAGGAAAAAAAAAAACATAATGTGGGTATGGTATTGGGTCACCACATGCCTTCACTGCACCTTGCCGTGTATCCGTTTCCGACGCTGTACTGGGATTGGACACCATTCAACCTCAATGTGTGTTTTGATGATGATGGTGAAGAGCACAGGTGTTCAAATGGGTTGAGATCTGGTGATTTGTAAATATGCTTTACATAATTTTCCCATTCTTCAAACCATTCAGTGAACCCTCATTCCCTATTGTTTGGGACTTTTATCATCCTGAAAGAGACCACTCCCATCAGAATAGAAATGTTTCATCATAGGATAAAGGGTATTAGTCAAAATATACTGATTTGCAGTAACTGTGCCTCTAACTGGACCCAAATCACATCAATAAAATTTCCCACAGCATTACAGAGCCACCAGTTTTGTCACCCATGTGTAGGTGCACCTAAAAATCTTGCAACTGAGTATACCAAAAGTGTCATGCATAGTATGATCATTGTAAAATCAGTTTTTGTGTGGAAGGAGGAGCAGGTTGCAGGTTCAGTTGCTTCAATAATTTGCAAAGCAAAACTGTCAGATGCAGAGGTCCTTGTGAACAATGTGGCAGCTGGAATTTGAGGCTAATCTTATTCCAAAACTCCAGTATGTACTGTATAAGCTTACATTGATCAGCCATAACATTAGAACCAGTGACATGTGGGTTGCATATTCCAGGGGAGCCTGGAACATGCAAATCAGCTTTCAACAGGTTGGACTCAGCCCCTACCCCTGAGAGCTCAAAAGAACAGTCATGCACTCCTGATACTGAGGATAATACAGCAAACGTCACAGACACAGGCACCCCAACTACCCCCTCCACCAGCCCATTCATAACATCCAGCCAGGTGAGACTGGAGCTATCCAAGCTCTGAATCAACAAATTTATGGGCCCAGAAAACATTAACTCCAGGCTGCTCAAGGCGTGTGCCACACAGCTTGCAGGTGTGTTTCAACACCTTTTCAATCTTTCCCTAAGACTGAAAAAGTTTGCCCCAACTTTTGAAGACCTCCTGCGTTATTCTGGTGCCCAAGAAAGGTCGTCCCAGTACCTTAAATGACTACAGACCCGTGGTGCTGACCTCACAGGTCATGAAGACCTTTTTAGAGATTTGGTTCTGCAGTACCTGATGCCGATTTTGAGTGACTCCCTCGATCCGCTGAAGTTCGCGTACCAGGCCCAAATCAGTGTGGTGATGCAATCATCTACCTGCTGCATAGGACCTACTCACATCTGGAGAGGCTGGCAAGCACAGTGAAAGTCATGTGTTTTTTTTTTTTTTTTTTTTTTTTTTTTTTAAACTTTTCCAGTGCATTCAACGCCATCTGGCAAAGCGCTCAGCCATGCAGGTAGACCAGAATTTGGAGGCCTAGATCATGGACTATCTTACCAGCAGACCACAATAAGTCCGACTGCAGGGGAGCCTGTTAGATGTGGTGATGTGCAACACCGGCGCACCTCAAGGAACTGTGCTTCCACCCTTTCTATTCACCATATACACTACTGACTTTAGCTTCAACTCTGGAACATGCCACCTCCAGAAATTCTCTTTTGACTCCTCCATCGTGGGCTGCATCATTGAGGATAAGGAGGAGGAGTACAGAGGCATGGTGGAGAGCTTCATCAGATGGTCTGAGGATAACCACATTCAGCTCAACATTGGCAAGACCAAAGAGCTGATAGTGGATTTCCACCGGAACAGAAAGCCCCCAACACCTATTACCATCCAGGGGGAGAAAATGGAGATGGTGGACTTATACAAGTACCTGGGAATGCACATTAAAAACAAACTGGACTGCTCAGAAAACACTGAAGCTTTCTACCGGAAGGGACAGAACAGACTGTTTTTTCTTAGGAGGCTCAGGTCCTTTTGATGTGAGCAGCAAGCTACTGCAGATGTTCTATCAGTCTGTGGTAGCCAGTGCCCTGTTCTTTGCCGTAACGTGCTGGGGAAGTGGAATTAAGGCTGGGGAGGCTGACCGACTCAACAAGCTGGTGAAAAAGGCCAGTTCTGTTGGTCAAAAACTGGACAATCTGGAGACAGTGGTGGAGAAGAGAATGAGAGACAAAGTCAGGTCAACTTTGGGAAACCCCTCTCATTCATTGCATGTTGAGCTGTGGCAGATGGAGGGCACCTTCAGCCACAGGCTCACCTCCCCACAGGTGCAAGACAGAAGCTTCAGATGCTCCTTTGTGCCAACAGCCATCAGACTGTACAACACCTAACCACTCCCTCCCTTGACTTTACTTTAATACACTACATTTATGTTGCAATATATTGGTGTTATATGGGTACTGTATTGTAACATTTATATTGTTTCCATATCACTTTCATAGTATTGTCTTCATTGGTTATACCATAAAGCTGCTATATGTATATAGTATTGTGTATACTGTACATATGCAGTGTGTATATGGGTTATATGTATAGCGTGACTGTACGTTGTTGATTGTTGTGTATATATTGTTCATATGTTCATATATAGCTTGGGCTTATATTTATACATATTTATATATGCATTCACTGTATTCTTAAATATCCCTATATTTTTCTCTTTACGATCTAAATTTTTCTTTACCTGTCTTGCTGCTGTGACACTCAAATTTCTCTGTCGGGGGATTCATGAAGTCTGATCTGATCTGAAACAAATAACATTGTTTATCTCATTGTAATGGTACCTGTGGGATATATATTAGGCAGCAGGAGTATATATTGGATGCAGAAAAAATGGGCACGCATAAGGATCTGAGTGTCTTTGACAAGGGCCAAGTTGTGGTGCCTAGACAACTGGGTCAGAGCATCTCTGAAACAGCAGTTCTTGTGTGGTTTTCCTGGTATGCAGTGGTTAGAACCTACCAAAAATGGTCCAAGGAAAGACCAGCAGTGAAATGGTGACTGGTATCATGGGCATCTGAAGCTCATTGATGTCTGCGTGGAGTAAGGGCTAGCCTGTCTGGTTCAATCCCACAGAAGAACGACTGTAGCACAAACTGCTGAAAAAGTTAATGCTGGCTATGATTGAAAGGTAGAACACTTTGCTGCATATGGGACTGCGTAGCCGCAGACCAGTCCAAGTGTCCTTGCTGACCCCTGTCCACCGCCAAAAATGCCTACAATGGGCATGTGAGCATCCCTTCAGTCTCCTCTTCAGGCAGTAAAATGCATGCTCAGCTTGGTTACGGTCTGGTGGTCAAAGATCTTCCACTTCTCCCCCCAATGAAGTCCTTTGTTAGTACACAAGGGTTTTTTTTGTTTTGTTTTTTTTTCCTTTTTCAGGACATTCCAAATTGTTCTATTGGCGGTGTACAGTGCTTGTGCAATGGCTCTAATAGATTTTCCCTCTTTTTCTTAGCTTCATGGCTTGCTTTTCTCCCCAAGATGGCTCTCTGGTCTACATGTTGGTTTATCCTTTTTAACAACAAATGCAGTCTTCACAGGTGAAGCCTAGGGCTCAGATTAAGAGTAGACATTCAGAGCTATTAATGATTTAAACGATCAGTTTAACAGGGCACACCTGCGCAACAAGAAACAACCCATCAGTTACATGTTCCAATTTTTTTGATCACTTGGGGGGGGTGGGTTCAAACAAGGTGCCATGCGGTAAGTTATCTAACATATCTGGATGTAAATATGAGGAAATGAAAGCTGAAATTCTGATCTTTTATCTCATAATTATCTTTTGATCTCAAACCAAAATGTCTTCAATGCATAGCAAAAACAATAGAATTGGCCTTGCTGTTCCTATACTTTCGGAGAGGACTGTTTATCATTTCAGACATGCCGCTCATAATTTTGGAAATATTTTAGTCTCTCTAAAGTTGCCTCACAGAGATCAATATGGCTTTAACAGTGAAGTTAAAAAGTTTTCAGCTTTTGCACATTTGTGCCTCTAGATAAAGATGAACAAACATGAAAAACAAGTGTCCTAATGTTCTTTTGTCCTTGTTGTTTGTTTGTTTGTTTGTTTGTTTGTTTGTTTGTTTGTTTTTACATAGTCAAAAGACAAGATGATGCGTGGCTCCAGAAGAGGGTGTGTCAGACTCAGGGTAAGCAATCAGCTTTTGTACGTTTTGTTTTGAACATGCATGTTCTTGCAATTTAGGCTAGGCCTGTATTGGTTTAATGAATCTTGACCACTAGGTGGCATGTTTGGGGCTCAGTAAAATAAAATGCATTTCCAACCACCAAATGAGATTTTATTTGCTGAGCATGTCTAACTTCACCTCAGGTCAAACATCACATTAGCTGACTGTTTATAGGTGTAACATGGAATATATGTGATTGACAAATTGATCATTAGTTTTAAAATGTATTTTTAAAAAGCTGTTTTGGGAAGGGTTTTTGTGTATCTCCTGTCTATCCCATTAAAAAATTGTTTTGACGATTGAACAAATTCAAAATGTCAGCTGTCTTAAGAGACTGAGTGCAGCAGTTTCAGGTTTGAGCATTCAGGTCTGGCCCTGTGGCCTCTCCTCATGCAAAACTACACAGACGAGTGCATTTCCAAATGAAGTGGATTTTCAAATTAGGACCGCAGGGTGGAGAGGCTTAGCTCAGCGAGACGAGGGATAATATAGAGGAGCCTCTGCTTGTGCCATGTATTTTGGTCCTGTACTCTTTTTAAAGATGTTTGGCTTAAGTCTGTGGTGCTTTCCTGTACAGCATGTTCAGTTATTACCTTCCTCTTTTACACTCACTGAAATGTTGTATTGTGTTTCTAAATACCTGTGCAGTGTGTGTGTGTGTGTGTGTGTGTGTGTGTGTGTGTGTGTGTGTGTGTGTGTGTGTGTTGTCTAAATGACCTCTTTTCAAATAAACTTCCTCTTTGAGAGATAAGTGTCACAATTTTTCCTGTTGTTTTCAGGCATGTTCCTACATATCTTTGCCAGCTCATGTTTTTTTTTTTTTTTTTTTTTTTTTTTTTTGCTAGTTCACATTTTTTATTCCTTGCTAAACTCTTTGCACAGGGTTATTTTATTTGAGCAAACCAATGCATTATGTAGACCTTTTTATAATGATCTGAATTCTGTTTGATATGATCTTTGCTGTGTCGATGAAAGAGTTGCAAGTGTGCACAGTTCTGCAGTCTCCCCAGCCACTTTTCAGCCTTTCCTTTCTGTCCCTCATGTTCTTCCCCCTCCCTGTTCCTTGTCCCCACATCCTATGCTCCACCCATTCTCCCCCTCCTCTGTGTGTGTGTGTGTGGGTCTGTGAGGGAGCAGAGCAGAAAAAGCGAGAGAGAATGACGTGGCCCTCTGTTTGACAGTCTCTCGCTCCTTTTTGCTTGCTCAGGGAGCGGTGATTGGAATCGATGACGAAGACGATAGCACTTTTACCATCACTGTAGACCAGAAGACTTTCCATTTTCAAGGTAAGCCCTCCCCGCACTTCTTCCTCTCATTCTCTTGCTCCCTTTCCAAGCTGTTGGCTTGTGCTGTTTTGTGTGGAATCACGTGCTCGCGAACATTGTCTCCTTGGCTCCCGCTCTCTTTTTCACTCATTTTTGTGTTTAGAGCAGATTATGCCAGCAAGTCATGTGCAGCCTTTACTCTCAGGCTGGCTCTCACTCTCTTTCTTTCTCTCTCTCTCTCTCTCTCTCTCTCTCTCTCTCTCTCACACACACACTCACACACTCACACACACACACACACACACACTTGCATTGCTCTTGTACACACCCGACACATTGCGGCTGGTGCGATTAGTCAGCGTATTCCAGTGCTTTGGAAGTGTGGCTCTCCTGCAGCACTGGACGAAAAATAGCACAGGCGTTACTTTTCTCTTCTGTACTGTAGCGTGGTTACACAGTTGTGATTGCAGCATAGCAGCATCACTCACTGCAATTTCTAGGACACATCTGAGTGGTCCTTAGGCTTTGGTTTAATAGATGAAGAAGCGTGCTTCTCTCCACTAGGCGCTCACATGGTCTACTTCTCTCGTCTTCCTCAGACCTCCTCCTCTCTCCTTTCACCCCTCCCTTCGTCCGGTGGTACTGGGCCGGGCAAGCTGGCAAGAAAAGGGCGCTGAGATCCAGGTCTTTAGCTTTTAGCCTCCACCCCCTCTCTTTTCGTCCATTTTCACTCTACACCCTTCCCCCGGGGGCCCTCTCGCCCTCCCCATGCCCTCATCCATTGCCATGTTTCGGCACTGTCTGCTGTGGCTGTACAGTAGGAAGGGTAAGGTGATGCACGTCTGCATGCTTGGCTGGAGCTAGTAGGAATAATACTTTTGCGGTCCTAGTTTTGTGCTCACTGTTTATACTACTGAGCAATAGCTGAGTCATTCATTTATCATCCTTAATGGGACCAAACCCCTGTATGTGTCTGTTTCTTGCGCTTGAGTCCAGAAATGTCACTGATGTAATATGTTTCGTTACTAGTCTAATGTGTTGCTGTTCTTATTGGTTGTTAGAAGAGCAGCAGGTAGATGTTTGGAGGTTATCACAAAGGTTATCCCAGAATCAGAATACAAGTTACCTGCCTGTTCGACCTTTCTACTGTGTAGAAATACATGCCGGGACTTTTTGCTTTTATGTGATATCTGCTAATACTTATGTAAGTCCTTTTAACTTAAGTCATTTGAAACCTTTCCTGTTTGTGCATGCATCCCTTATTTTACACAAATCTAAGATCCTCCCCGTGATTTGGACCAGTTGCAGTCAATGACAATACGCATTCAAAAGTACTCCTTTGAAAGTGTGTAGCATCACCTGAGCCCCTCTCTTTGCATCTTTGCATTCCCCTGAGTCTGCAGCTGTTTTTGGCTTTCAGAGCGCAGTCGAAGGGACTTGTTCTCTCGATTTCTCTATCCCTTCAGTTGTAAGCATGCCCCCTCAGGGACCCTTCTCTCCTCAATCATCTTTTCAAAAGGTACTATTTGCTGTGCCTTCCTTATCCTCAGAACTGCTATCTCATTGATGTATAACAGTGTGTCAGGGATGTGTGTCAAACTAAATGTGACTACATAGGAATTTATACTTGAGCTGATGAGAATGAAGGGTTGAGCTGAAGAAGAATGAAGGGATGTTCAATGTCGATGCAGCGTACAGGACTTTGATATTCACCAACATATATTGGGAGCCCCTTGTTTTATAATAAACATAAGCAGATTGAAAAAGCTATCTGGTTACGCCTTTCAACTGAAGTGAAATTATGGGGTTTTTTTCCCAGCAGTTGCAGCAGAGGCATCTCCAAAGGAATGTATTTGCTTTTTACAGGACCATCTATAATTCATTAGGGCCTGCCTGAAAGCTCTTTTAGTTCAGCAGTCTGTGCTGAGCAGGAAGGCCTGTCCCATGCTACAGAGAAGCTACTTGATTCATGGGAAAATGCGGGTGAGCTCAATGGCCTTGCCGCAAAGATCCTTTAATTATGCCCTTGTTATTGAGGGCATAGTTAACAAGGGAGACTCTCACTCTCTTCGAGAGGTTGTGAAATAGAGAGTGAGAGGGATGAATGGGTGGATGGACAAAGACACATGGCTGTGGTGTAGAGGATGGTGCGTAGGTGTTCTGGGTTATTTATTCGCTGAGATAGGCTCCAAGCTCCTCCGTGACCCAGTGTAGGATAAGCGGTATGGAAAAACGGTTGAATACAAGTCCATGTATTCGGGGTTGCGTAATTTTCGCGGTCTGCATTTGAGTTATAAAAAAAAAAAGCACGATTGTAAGTTTATGATGCGTTTACTTTCTCAAAACAGCCAGTGGTTTGGTAAGTGTTATAGATTTAAACAACTAATGTGTCTATGTCGATTGATCAAAAGCTACTGTAAACTCATTTAAAGTCATGAGGTAGTGTTTTATTTACCATTGACTGGGTGAGCACCCATGTTGACATGATGTCATATGAGACTCTGAGACCTTCTGAGTAGGAGGAGGTGTTTTTTTTTATTTATTTATTTATTTATTTTTTAATTAAACCTTTTTTTTTTCTAATCACAAACACCACATACTAGCCTGCATTGTGCTCGCTAAACTGATAATGACTCTAAGAACACAAATATAAGGCTTGGCAAGAAGAAAATGTTCGATACAAGACTGAATGTCTGTCCACTAACATGCAGAATACATTTGGTTCTCTTCCTCCTGTTCTTCACTAGTCCTCATCATTAGTTGGGAACATTGTGCTCCATGCCCTTATTCATCACCCACCTATGCATTACTCTCTTTCGCTGTCTCTGTCTCTTTCTGTGTTCGTTCATTAGACGTGCCCTGGTGTGCTTATAAGAAAAAGGAGAGGTTCAATTTTACCTGGAATATGGTTTCTGAAACCTACCTATCCTGCTGTTTCCGCAGAATATTGTTTAGCCTTTATAATGTTGAAGTCCTAGGAGTGTTAGTCTAGAATTTTCCTCCTGAAATCTGTATTGAGCCATCAGTCAGTGCTGCTCAGATTTCATTTGCCTTCATTCAGTGAAGCTGTGCTGTTATTGATTCATCACAAATATAGAGAATATAGCATGTTATTTTGTGCTGACAGGCTTGTTGAATAATCCAAGTCGGTTTCATAAACAGTGTAGTAGTTAAGCCGATTATACAACCCGTAAGCCTTTTGTGAAAGTTAATACAGAGATGGGCCATGTTTGTTTTGAACTATAAATACCGCATGGATCTAGGAGACATTGGTTTTTGCTAGGTTACCTAGGGAAGCTTAAATGAAGTGAAATGTAGCACTGTTTGCAAGCACTGAAGAGCATAAAACAGTTTTTAATGGATGATTTGTCTTTGTGATGTTAAATTCTTCCCTAGTTAATGTGACTCATGCATTCGGTTGGATCTTTGTAGTGTTTGGAACGATGCATAGGATGAAGCTGAGAGGCCTTTTCCTTATAATGTAGAAACGGATCTGAACATTTTCCCCTGTGGAGCTGAATGTGTGCATGTGAGAGTGTGTGTGAGGGGGTTGTATTTGGCATGCATAGATCTGGTTAATGCCTTTAAAAGCTTTGAGCTGTTTTTGCTGAGCTAAGTGTCAGCTATATTTCACATCTTGTTCACTAGTTTTTCTGCCTTCCTTGAGAAGAATATTTTTAAGTTCATGGAAAAAGAGCAAACTTACAAATGCTGTATTGTTTCAGTGTCTGGTTGATACCTGATGTCTGTATTTATGTGATTATGTTTAGTTTATTGTGTTTAGCTGATGGGTTTAAACAGGTCCTGCAGTTAAAATGAATACATCACATCTAAACACTTATCAAGTGTTAATATTGACCAAGTATTGTTATAATGATTGATTGATATATGGTTAAACGTAGTACATCCAGTTGCAGGTAAATGTAGTACAGTTTACTGTACTATCCTTTAAAACACCGCTCAAACCCTCCGTCACGTTCACTCAAGATACAAAGAAGAGTAGTAATTTAGTGCTGTACCAACTCATACTAACTCACTGTTCTAACTCCTCTATAAACTGGGATTTAGCTTGATGGTAGTTGAGTATATTTCTGATGGAGACTACCAAAAAAAAATTTGTAAGTTTAAACGTATATTCAACCCAATAATGATTTAAAAAAAAAAAAAAAAAAAGATGTATGGTTGTATTCGATCAAATCCCTGTAACTTTTGATATCATTCATTCATTCATCTTCAGTAACTGCTGTATCTGCGTCAGGGTCCTGGTGGATCCTGAGCTTATCCTGGAAACACTGTACATGAGGTGGGAATACACCCTGAATGGGATTCCAGTCCTCTGCAAGATATTTCGCATCCAGTATTATAAATATAGTTTGATCTTCCCAATTTTTCACTTTTTATTTGATAAAGCTATAATAGTAGTAGTAGTAGTAGTAGTGATGATGATGATGATGATGATGATTATGATAAAGCCAGCAGAAAAACACAAGCAGCAGAAAGGGGGGGGGTATTTAAAAAAATAAAACAAATTAAGAAATTAGAAAAATTAAAACAGATCAAGTAAGAAAAAATAAGAACACCCACAATTATGTGATATGAAATGATATGGAGGATATAAATGAAATAAACAATAAATAAAGTAAATTAATCCATAAAATATATAAGTTAAGCAGAAACTATGTATTAGAGAAAAATAAGGTTGAAAGGCCAGAAAGTTGAAAACTAGTCCTTAAATAGACGCAAACTGTATATAGTGTAAGATGAGTGAGATCATAATCCAAGCGTTTACTTCTCCCATGCTATGATGGTCAAACCATAAAAGGGCTCGCATTTTATTGCAGCAGTGTTTAAATACATTGTCTTCAGAAACCTGGAAAGAAGGGTGCTAGGTCTTGGGAAAGGCTTTATTCATGCTGCAGTTTCTGCTTTCTGTCTTTCAGTGAAATCTTGTGTTCCTATATATGTGTGCAAGTGTGTGTTCATCACTAAAAATGGCAAGAAAGAGGTTGCATGTGAATGTGGTTTGGTGTGGGTGTATGACTGTAGTCCAGTTTAGTTCTCGGTTCTCTATATCTCTTCTTAAAAGCAAACAGAGCACACCCAATCTTTGGTCATCTATCACCTCTACAGCTACGTTAAGCTGTGCCGCTGTTGGCCTCGTTCACTGCTGTCCTTGTACTTTGTCCCTCTACAGCTCCTTCTCCTTTTTTTTTTCTGTGTGTGTTCTGTCTCTAACGGATTGTGTTTTGAATGTTCTGCCCCGGCAGCCCGAGACGCAGATGAGCGGGAGA